>NC_092727.1:16070059-16106041 GCF_047496885.1 Scyliorhinus torazame
GGAGACAACGCGAGTGGGAAAGGGGAGACAACGCGAGTGGGAAAGGGGGGAGAACGCGAGTGGGAAAGGGGGGAGAACGCGAGTGGGAAAGGGGAGAGAACGCGAGTGGGAAAGGGGAGAGAACGCGAGTGGGAAAGGGGAGAGAACGCGAGTGGGAAAGGGGAGAGAACGCGAGTGGGAAAGGGGGAGAGAACGCGAGTGGGAAAGGGGAGAGAACGCGAGTGGGAAAGGGGGAGAGAACGCGAGTGGGAAAGGGGAGAGAACGCGAGTGGGAAAGGGGAGAGAACGCGAGTGGGAAAGGGGAGAGAACGCGAGTGGGAAAGGGGAGAGAACGCGAGTGGGAAAGGGGAGAGAACGCGAGTGGGAAAGGGGAGAGAACGCGAGTGGGGAAGGGGAGAGAACGCGAGTGGGGAAGGGGAGAGAACGCGAGTGGGGAAGGGGAGAGAACGCGAGTGGGGAAGGGGAGAGAACGCGAGTGGGGAAGGGGAGAGAACGCGAGTGGGGAAGGGGAGAGAACGCGAGTGGGGAAGGGGAGAGAACGCGAGTGGGGAAGGGGAGAGAACGCGAGTGGGGAAGGGGAGAGAACGCGAGTGGGGAAGGGGAGAGAACGCGAGTGGGGAAGGGGAGAGAACGCGAGTGGGGAAGGGGAGAGAACGCGAGTGGGGAAGGGGAGAGAACGCGAGTGGGGAAGGGGAGAGAACGCGAGTGGGGAAGGGGAGAGAACGCGAGTGGGAAGGGGAGAGAACGCGAGTGGGGAAGGGGAGAGAACGCGAGTGGGAAAGGGGAGAGAACGCGAGTGGGAAAGGGGAGAGAACGCGAGTGGGAAAGGGGAGAGAACGCGAGTGGGAAAGGGGAGAGAACGCGAGTGGGAAAGGGGAGAGAACGCGAGTGGGAAAGGGGAGAGAACGCGAGTGGGAAAGGGGAGAGAACGAGAGTGGGAAAGGGGAGAGAACGCGAGTGGGAAAGGAGAGAGAACGCGAGTGGGGAAGGGGAGAGAACGAGAGTGGGAAAGGGGAGAGAACGCGAGTGGGAAAGGAGAGAGAACGCGAGTGGGGAAGGGGAGAGAACGAGAGTGGGGAAGGGGAGGGAAAGAGAGTGGGAAAGGGGAGGGAACGAGAGTGGGGAAGG
This sequence comes from Scyliorhinus torazame, assembly GCF_047496885.1. NCBI lineage: Eukaryota > Metazoa > Chordata > Chondrichthyes > Carcharhiniformes > Scyliorhinidae > Scyliorhinus > Scyliorhinus torazame. Next base: position 16,071,188 of record NC_092727.1, read on the forward strand.
GGAGAGAACGAGAGTGGGAAAGGGGAGAGAACGAGAGTGGGAAGGGAGAGAACGAGAGTGGGAAAGGGGAGAGAACGAGAGTGGGAAAGGGGAGAGAACGAGAGTGGGAAAGGGGAGAGAACGAGAGTGGGAAAGGGGAGAGAACGAGAGTGGGAAAGGGGAGAGAACGAGAGTGGGAAAGGGGAGAGAACGAGAGTGGGAAAGGGGAGAGAACGAGAGTGGGAAAGGGGAGAGAACGAGAGTGGGAAAGGGGAGAGAACGAGAGTGGGAAAGGGGAGAGAACGAGAGTGGGAAAGGGAGAGAACGAGAGTGGGAAAGGGGAGAGAACGAGAGTGGGAAAGGGGAGAGAACGAGAGTGGGAAAGGGGAGAGAACGAGAGTGGGAAAGGGGAGAGAACGAGAGTGGGAAAGGGGAGAGAACGAGAGTGGGGAAGGGGAGGGAAAGAGAGTGGGAAAGGGGAGGGAACGAGTGGGAAAGGGGAGGGAACGAGAGTGGGGAAGGGGAGAGAACGAAAGTGGGGAAGGGGAGAGAACGAGAGTGGGATAGGGGAGGGAACGAGAGTGGGATAGGGGAGGGAACGAGAGTGGGATAGGGGAGGGAACGAGAGTGGGATAGGGGAGGGAACGAGAGTGGGATAGGGGAGGGAACGAGAGTGGGATAGGGGAGGGAACGAGAGTGGGATAGGGGAGGGGAACGAGAGTGGGATAGGGGAGGGAACGAGAGTGGGATAGGGGAGGGAACGAGAGTGGGATAGGGGAGGGAACGAGAGTGGGATAGGGGAGGGAGCGAGAGTGGGATAGGGGAGAGAGGGAGAAAGGAAAGAGGGAGATACGGACAGTAGGAAAGGCGAAAAAGAGAAAGAAAGAGGGAGAGGATGGGAAAGGAGAAAGAGGGAAAGGGAGAGAGAAATAAAGAAGTGAGCGAGTGCGAAAGGAAAGAGAGAGAGGGAGAGAGACTGACAGACAGTGGGAAAGGAGAGAGAGAGTCAGAGATTCAGAAAGAGAGAGAGAGAGATAGAGAGAAAGATAAAGTGTGTGGGAAAATAGAGAAGGACAGACAAACAGATTGGGAAAGGGGAGGGAGGGAGAGAGAGAGAGAGAATGAAAGAAAAGCAAGTAAGAGGTTGAGCTGAGTTTCGGGTAGCGCTGTGGGTGCGACAGAGAAGCTGAGTTACTCAGCGTTTGTTTGGGTGATTCAGTGTTATCTAATTTGAATTGAGGAAGCATTTCTGTTATATTAAATGATTCATTTTATGTTGCAAGTTACCCCAGCTAGGAATGCAGAGTGCTGCATGTGTACGGTTCAGTATTTCAACTTGTACTGTGGTTTCTCCGGGCAAGAAATGTCCGAGGAGGTAGGGGGTCGGGATTGAGTCCGGTAGTAATAGCTTCGTTGAGAATTTGGAGGCAGTTTCGACAGCACTTCGGGTTGGGGGCAGGGTCAAGGGAAATGCCGATTCGGGGGAATCATGGATTTGAGTCAGGGAAGTGGGATGGAAATTTTCAGAGATGGGAGGAGAAAGGAATTAGGACACTCAAAGATTTGTTTCTTGGGGGTTGTTTTGCGGGATTGAAGAGCAAAGTATGGGCTGGAGCAGGGGGAAGTATTTAGATACATGCAGGTTCGAGACTTTGCCAGAAAGGAGATGTTGTGTTACGCTTTTTCATGTAGCATAAGCTGCTTCCTTGATGTATACTCTGACAAAGGAAGGTTCAGACTTGGAGATAGGTTTAACACATTTATTGAACAGTTAACAATTCTCCTACGTTGAGTTCGACTCTCCTGCTGATCTTGCTATAGTAACTCAATCTAACTAACCAGTCTGCTCTAATCCATGCGGTGGGTGTGATGCTTCCTGATCTGCCCCTGTCTCTCTGAGTGTCGCCTATGGAAAGAGAAAGAGCATGTGTGCCCTGTCCTTTTATATGGGTAGCCCCCTTGTGGTAGTGTCACCTCTGGGTGTCTTGACTGCCCATTGGTCGTGTCCTATCTTACTGACCTATTGGTTGAATGTCTGTGTGTCATGATGTCCCTGGTGCTCCCTCTAGTGTTTACTTAGTCTTAGTGTATTTGTATTAACCCCTTGTGTATTTACAGTGACGTATATCACCACATCCCCCCCTTTTTTCGTGTTACATATTTTCTGTACAGTGCGAAAGAAAATTGAACAAAATAGGTAGATAAGTGATGACATGTACAAATCACGATGACAGTGATGATTATACAATACCAAATAATATGTATGAGTCCAAAGTTCATGAATTAATATGGTCGAGTGGCTTTCTTGGTTTTGTTATTGAAGTGTTGATGTTGATGTTGTCATTTCCTTGTGAACGCCAGCAGTGTCCCTGTGCGTAAGGAACCAAGAAGTGGTCAAATCACTTTGTTATCTGATTTGGACTCTTCTTTTCTATGCTTGTGGTAGCGATGCAGTATGTCATCTGTGTTGTCCAACCTGGACTGTTTCTTGAATGTGATATTGATGCATTGTCATCTGCCTTGAAAGCTGGTTTGCTTGTTCGGAGTGAAGCAAATTTGAATCGGTGAGGTTTGCTGTCATGCCATGGTATGTCTGTACTCTTGCCAGTGTTAGGAGCTGTGCTGTTACATTGTCCTGAATTTGCAGAGTTGTACCAACCCCTTGTGCATTTACAGTGATGCATATCACCACAGGAGATACAGGGCTTCCCAGTAGACCGGCGTCCACATTGCTGGAGGAAATGCTGACGACAGGGGGACTGGAGAACGGGGTAGTATCGGCGGTTTATGGGGCTATTTTGGAGGAGAAGGCGGCGCCGCTAGAAGGGATCAAGGCAATGTGGGAGGAAGAGTTTGGAGAGGGTATGGAGGAGGGGTTCTGATATGAGGTGCTCCGGAGGGCGGACGCCTCCACCTCGTGTGTGAGGTTGGGGCTGATACAGCTGAAGGTGGTGGATAGAGCGCACCTTACAAGGGCGAGGATGAGCCGGCTCTTTGAGGGGGTAGAAGATGTATGTGAACGTAGCGGGGGAGGCCCCGCAAACCACGTTCATATGTTTTGGTCCTGTCTAAAGCTGGAGGATTACTGGAAGGAGGTGTTTCGGGTAATCTCTAAAGTGGTGCACGTGAAACTGGATCCGGCCCTCGGGAGGCCATATTCGGGGTGTCGGACCACCTGGGGTTGGAAATGGGTGCAGAGGCAGACGCCCGAAGGCGGATCTTGTTAGGGTGGAGATCAACCTCTCCATCCTGTGCCCTGGCGTGGCGGGGGGACCTGCTGGAATTCTTGATGCTTAACAAGGTCAAATTTGAACTGAGGGGAAGGATGGAGGGTTCTACAATTCATGGGTGTTATTCATTATGCACTTTCGAGAATTGGATCACATCGAACATTAGGGGTGTTGGGGGCTGGGAGGGGGGGGCGGTGTGTGTTAATGGTGACTATGGGTGATTCCTGATTCCTTTTTGTCATTTGTTTACGTTAACATGCGGGCCAATGTCTGGGGGTTTGGTGGGAGGATGGGATCGTTGTTATTGATATATGGGGTAGTATTGGCGGTTTATGGGGCTATTTTGGAGGAGGAGAAGGCGCCGCTAGAAGGGATCAAGGCAATGTGGGAGGAAGAGTTTGGGGCAGCACGGTAGCATTGTGGATAGCACAATTGCTTCACAGCTCCAGGGTCCCAGGTTCGATTCCGGCTTGGGTCACTGTCTGTGCGGAGTCTGCACATTCTTCCCGTGTGTGCGTGGGTTTCCTCCGGGTGCTCCGGTTTCCTCCCACAGTCCAAAGATGTGCAGGTTAGGTGGATTGACCATGCTAAATTGCCCTTAGTGTCCAAAATTGCCCATAGTGTTGGGTGTGGTTGCTGGGCTATGGGGATAGGATGGAGGTGTGGACCTTGGGTAGGTTGCTCTTTCCAAGAGCCGGTGCAGACTCGATGGGCCGAATGGCCTCCTTCTGCACTGTAAATTCTGTGAATCTATGATATGGGGATTGACATTACATTCGTTACTGATTATTGTTTATTGTTGGGTGTAAATTTGGGAGAAAATGTGAAAAAGGAGGAGAATAAAAACATATTTTAAAAAAAGAAATGTCTGAGGAACCTAACTCCATTGATTCCTCTGGGAACCCATGATTGGCTGACTGGCATTTCATTTAAAGTTGTGATTTTCAGCAATCACAACCTGAAGCCAGGACTTGCTGTAATTAAACTTTCCTCATACCTACTTCGCACTGCCACTGTCGTTAGCTCTGCCCTGCCCTCGACAAGTGTCACATGGTTGGCAAACACGTTCTGGTTGTGTGCTGCAGTGCAAGGCAAACTATCTCAACTTTGGGATGTCCTGGTGTCTGCTGAGTCAACTGACCACATGCTGGCTGATCGCTTGGGTGCTGCAAATAGCCATAGTGTGGTAATACCAGGTATTGCAGTACCTGAGAGGTGAATGACCATTGGCTAGGCCGAGGGGTCTACCATTGGATAATGTACATAGCCCCGCCCTGAGAGGCGGGGTATAAGAACCGATGCCGTCCCAGCAGCCTTCACTTTCTGTATCATCGCTGCTGGGTACAGTTCTAGCTGATTAAAGCCGATTAGATACGACTCCTCTTTGTCTCGAGAGAATTGATTGTGCATCACTTAGTGATCCAAAATAGTGGGGAGGGATACTAGAAACAGCAAAATCAGCCCGTGTGCATGTAGCCCGTGACCTCTGTTAGACATATTCATAGACACAGGGTCAACTTTACAACTGAAGGGTCTCCGGTGGCACACAATGTCTACACTCTGCAATGAAGTGACATTTGGGTGATGACCAGAGGAAACCCCAGTGCGTGAAATCATCAACATTCATGAAAGGAAAAGGGAAACCTGGGATAAGTTTGTTTTAAATAATCCGACAGCGACAGAGCTGAACTGTACCTGATTTCGACTGCCTTGCTGTACGTGGCGATGGCAGCTCCGAATTCATTTACATTCACTTCATCTTCACCTTTCCTCTGAAGATACTCAATCTTCTAATAACAAAACAGACAGGATAATGTCATGGTGAAGCCTCCGAGTCTAAACAGTCACACACCACTTAGTGCAGGCTTTGTTGTCTTTTTCCTATCCCCAAAGGGTCCGCGATGGCTCCGAGGATAAAAGGGGCGAGTACTACACTACACGTGTAGTGTCTCCCACCCGCCCTCCTCCTCTAACCTAATAATAAGACCCATTGGTGTAAGGTAAGTGCCATATTATATTATTATTATATTATTAGCATTGTGCAGGTCAAGGTTCGGAGGTGGAGGAGCAGTCTCTGTCAGCGAGAGAACCTGAGAACATCTAAGACACTCAGAAGGTAAGAAGGTAAGTAAGTGATTTTTACTTATTTTTACTTTTATACCTTTTTTCAAATTGTGTGTGTCGGGGGGAAACTGAAGTGACATCACAGAAAAGCTGTGGACAGAGTGGCTGGTTGGGATTCTACCCTAAATTTAAAAAAAATTTGAGTATTTGGTAACTAATTAAACATAATAACTTAATTATAATTTAGAGGGATATCTAAGCCAGAGATCGGAGAGTACTATAGTTAGCTATCGTATTTCGATTAGAAATCTAGTGCTAGGAAACAGATAGTTGACAGTAACTTTGAAATTTTTTTTTAAATATTAAAAATAAAAGACAAACTTTAATTTTAATTTTAATTAATTGACGCAATGTCAGTTAGAGGGGTGCTGTGCTCTGACTGTGAGATGTGGCAGGTCCGGGAGGCTTCCAGCGTCCCGGATGGCTTCATCTGCAGAAAGTGCACCCAACTGGAGCTCCTCACAGACCGCATGGTTCGGTTGGAGCAGCAATTGGATGCACTTAGGAGCATGCAGGTGGCGGAAAGCGTCATAGATCGCAGTTATGTAAATGTGGTCACACCCAAGGTGCAGGCAGAGAAATGGGTGACCACCAGAAAGGGCAGGCAGTCAGTGCAGGAATCCCCTGTGGTTGTCCCCCTCTCGAACAGATATACCCCTTTGGATACTGTCGGGTGGGATAGCCTATCAGGGGAAAACAGCAGCAGCCAGAGCAGTGGCACCACGGCTGGCTCTGATGTTCAGAAGGGAGGGTCAAAGCGCAGAAGAGTAATAGTAATAGGGGACTCTATAGTCAGGGGCACAGATAGGCGCTTCTGTGGACGTGAAAGAGACTCCAGGATGGTATGTTGCCTCCCTGGTGCCAGGGTCCAGGATGTCTCTGAACGGGTAGAGGGCATCCTGAAGGAGGAGGGCAAACAGGCAGAGGTCGTTGTACATATTGGTACTAACGACATAGGCAGGAAGGGGCATGAGGTCCTGCAGCAGGAGTTCAGGGAGCTAGGCAGAAAGTTAAAAGACAGGACCTAGAGGGTTGTAATCTCGGGATTACTCCCTGTGCCACGTGCCAGTGAGGCTAGAAATAGTAAGATAGAGCAGATAAACACGTGGCTAAACAGCTGGTGTAGGAGGGAGGGTTTCCATTATCTGGACCACTGGGAGCTCTCCCGGGGCAGATGTGACCTGTATAAGAAGGACGGGTTGCATCTAAACCGGAGAGGCATAAATATCCTGGCCGCGAGGTTTGCTAGTGTCACACGGGAGGGTTTAAACTAGTATGGCAGGGGGGGTGGGCACGGGAGCAATAGGTCAGAAGGTGAGAGCATTGAGGGAGAACTAGGGAATAGGAACAGTGTGGCTCTGAGGCAGAGCAGACGGGGAGAAGTTGCTGAACACAGCGGGTCTGGTGGCCTGAAGTGCATATGTTTTAATGCAAGGAGCATTACGGGTAAGGCAGATGAACTTAGAGCTTGGATTAGTACTTGGAACTATGATGTTGTTGCCATTACAGAGACCTGGTTGAGGGAAGGGCAGGATTGGCAGCTAAACGTTCCAGGATTTAGATGTTTCAGGCGGGATAGAGGGGGATGTAAAAGGGGAGGTGGAGTTGCGCTACTTGTTCGGGAGAATATCACAGCTGTACTGCGAGAGGACACCTCAGAGGGCAGTGAGGCTATATGGGTAGAGATCAGGAATAAGAAGGGTGCAGTCACAATGTTGGGGGTATACTACAGGCCTCCCAACAGCCAGCGGGAGATAGAGGAGCAGATAGGTAGACAGATTTTGGAAAAGAGTAAAAACAACAGGATTGTGGTGATGGGAGACTTCAACTTCCCCAATATTGACTGGGACTCACTTAGTGCCAGGGGCTTAGACGGGGCGGAGTTTGTAAGGAGCATCCAGGAGGGCTTCTTAAAACAATATGTAGACAGTCCAACTAGGGAAGGGGCGGTACTGGACCTGGTATTGGGGAATGAGCCCGGCCAGGTGGTAGATGTTTCAGTAGGGGAGCATTTCGGTAACAGTGACCACAATTCAGTAATTTTTAAAGTACTGGTGGACAAGGATAAGAGTGGTCCGAGGATGAATGTGCTAAATTGGGGGAAGGCTAATTATAACAATATTAGGCGGGAACTGAAGAACATAGATTGGGGGCGGATGTTTGAGGGCAAATCAACATCTGACATGTGGGAGGCTTTCAAGTGGCAGTTGAAAGGGATACAGGACCGGCATGTTCCTGTGAGGAAGAAAGATAAATATGGCAATTTTCGGGAACCTTGGATGACGAGTGATATTGTAGGCCTCGTCAAAAAGAAAAAGGAGGCATTTGTCAGGGCTAAAAGGCTGGGAACAGACGAAGCCTGCGTGGAATATAAGGAAAGTAGGAAGGAACTTAAGCAAGGAGTCAGGAGGGCTAGAAGGGGTCACGAAAAGTCATTGGCAAATAGGGTTAAGGAAAATCCCAAGGCTTTTTACACGTACATAAAATGCAAGAGGGTAGCCAGGGAAAGGGTTGGCCCACTGAAGGATAGGCAAGGGAATCTATGTGTGGAGCCAGAGGAAATGGGCGAGGTACTAAATGAATACTTTGCATCAGTATTCACCAAAGAGAAGGAATTGGTAGATGTTGAGTCTGGAGAAGGGGGTGTAGATAGCCTGGGTCACATTGTGATCCAAAAAGATGAGGTGTTGGGTGTCTTAAAAAATATTAAGGTAGATAAGTCCCCAGGGCCTGATGGGATCTACCCCAGAATACTGAAGGAGGCTGGAGAGGAAATTGCTGAGGCCTTGACAGAAATCTTTGGATCCTCGCTGTCTTCAGGGGATGTCCCGGAGGACTGGAGAATAGCCAATGTTGTTCCTCTGTTTAAGAAGGGTAGCAAGGATAATCCCGGGAACTACAGGCCGGTGAGCCTTACTTCAGTGGTAGGGAAATTACTGGAGAGAATTCTTCGAGACAGGATCTACTCCCATTTGGAAGCAAATGGACGTATTAGTGAGAGGCAGCACGGTTTTGTGAAGGGGAGGTCGTGTCTCACTAACTTGATAGAGTTTTTCGAGGAGGTCACTAAGATGATTGATGCAGGTAGGGCAGTAGATGTTGTCTATATGGACTTCAGTAAGGCCTTTGACAAGGTCCCTCATGGTAGACTAGTACAAAAGGTGAAGTCACACGGGATCAGGGGTGAGCTGGCAAGGTGGATACAGAACTGGCTAGGCCATAGAAGGCAGAGAGTAGCAATGGAGGGATGCTTTTCTAATTGGAGGGCTGTGACCAGTGGTGTTCCACAGGGATCAGTGCTGGGATTTTGCTCTTTGTAGTATATATAAATGATTTGGAGGAAAATGTAACTGGTCTGATTAGTAAGTTTGCAGACGCCACAAAGGTTGGTGGAATTGCGGATAGCGATGAGGACTGTCGGAGGATACAGCAGGATTTAGATTGCCTGGAGACTTGGGCGGAGAGATGGCAGATGGAGTTCAATCCGGACAAATGTGAGGTAATGCATTTTGGAAGGTCTAATGCAGGTAGGGAATATACAGTGAATGGTAGAACCCTCAAGAGTATTGAAAGTCAAAGAGATCTAGGAGTACAGGTCCACAGGTCATTGAAAGGGGCAACACAGGTGGAGAAGGTAGTCAAGAAGGCATACGGCATGCTTGCCTTCATTGGCTGGGGCATTGAGTATAAGAATTGGCAAGTCATGTTGCAGCTGTATAGAACCTTAGTTAGGCCACACTTGGAGTATAGTGTTCAATTCTGGTCGCCACACTACCAGAAGGATGTGGAGGCTTTAGAGAGGGTGCAGAAGAGATTTACCAGAATGTTGCCTGGTATGGAGGGCATTAGCTATGAGGAGCGATTGAATAAACTCGGTTTGTTCTCACTGGAGACCTGATAGAGGTATATAAAATTATGAGTGGCATAGACAGAGTGGATAGTCAGAGGCTTTTCCCCAGGGTAGAGGGGTCAATTACTAGGGGGCATAGGTTTAAGGTGAGAGGGGCAAGGTTTAGAGTAGATGTACGAGGCAAGTTTTTTACGCAGAGGGTAGTGGGTGCCTGGAACTCGCTACCGGAGGAGGTAGTGGAAGCAGGGACGATAGGGACATTTAAGGGGCATCTTGACAAATATATGAATAGGATGGGAATAGAAGGATACGGACCCAGGAAGTGTAGAAGATTGTAGTTCAGTCGGGCAGCATGGTCGGCACAGTCTTGGAGGGCCGAAGGGCCTGTTCCTGTGCTGTACATTTCTTTGTTCTTTGTTCGTTCATGAGATCAGAGAGGCCCGACGTCCGGAAAGCACCGGTCGCTGAACTCAACTAAAGTGGCGGTGTGGTCACTGCAAATGGTGGCCGTGTCACGCACACCAACTCACACAGGTCGGGTGGGGTGGGGGCGCCGGGAGGGGGGGGAAAAAAAAAAGAGAAAGAGGGAAAGGAGGAGGAAGAAATCAACCACTGCTCCTGATGTGGAAGAGCACGTGTGCTAAAACCAGACGAGGAAAAGATTGGACAACTGAGAAGGCCACTGCCGCTCACTGTCGAGGCACACCTAGAAGGTGATCTTGTGTGGAACTGTTACCACGGTCATAGAGGAACAAGGATATTAGAGTTGGGGGTGGGTGGGGTGAACAGCTGGACACGGCTCGATTTTAGAGCCACAAACGGGGGGGGGGGGGGTTGGTTTGAGAGTGTTGTATGGCAGGTATGAGGAGGTGGCACTAGGACAGAAAAAATGCTCGCCCACTGGGCTCATGGAGCAACAGATTTGACCAGCAACAGTGGCAGTGTCTGTATGGTTCTCGACTTGTGTGCCCGCCATAAGGAATAAAAAGCGAATGAGAGCGCGGCGGCGGGGGGGCGGCTTTTAAATCTGTAGCTGTTCACGGCATAATAACCCCGCCGCCACAAGACCAAGACTCCTAATCGGGCGCCGCGACCCTCTTCGCGCCACTAATTGCCCACATTCCCATTGGCCATCCCACGCTCGATTCGCCGAGCTGCGACAGAGGGGACGGGAGCGGGCCAGACCCCTGCGCTTCAAGCATCGACTCCCTCACCCACACCAATGAATTCCAACCCCTAAACGACGATGGCGGAGGCCAGATCCTCAGCTCCCCTGCAGAGAACAGATCAAAGGCGATATGAGGGGAAACTTCTTTTCAAAACTCGGCGCCTCACCGCAATCTGGAATTCACGGCAAGGGAGGGAGTTGGGTAAATATTTGAAGAGGGGAAAGATTTATTGGGGTATGGGGAAAGAGCAGGCGAACGGGATTCATCGGAAAGCTCCAAAAGATTAGAGAATATCACTGGCAGAATGGATCAAATGGAATTCTTTTGTGCTGTATTATTCTATGTAACCAAAGGGATGAGTACACAGGGAAGCTATTCAGCAGAGTTCCATTAACACTGACTCACTAACTGCACTATTCAAATAAATTGCTAAAAGTACACTTAGAGGGGAGGCAGGATTCTAGAGCACTCTTGAACCATTAAGAGTTCACTTGCTGCTTCTCCTCCATCTCGTTAATCAGTTTTGCACAACAGGATTAAGGTCACAGATACTTGCCTAATGCTGAAACAGGGAAAGAAAATATGATGTGTTTTTTTTTTAAAAACGTTCAGCTCCTGGCAACGGATGATCGTTGCCTTGCCAACGGCCAACCTCACCTGTGAGGAGCTCTACACGAGAGGCAAATGCCTGACTGAAGAGGAAGTGTTGAACGTGGGGAGGGTTGACACAACAGCCAGTGGGGCAAAAGACCAAAGTTTGCAACGAGAGAAAAAAGTTGGATGATGGATGGGGTGGAAGGGGGGGGGAAATCGGTAGTGTCTTTCTGAATCTGGTGACCTCTGCAAGATCTGTACATTTTGGCAGACGAGAGGAGCAGAAGCAACATGTACTTAATGGCACCATTCTAAAGAATGTTCAGAGACAGAGGGGTGTTCACGTGCCTGGATCTTACAAGGTTTTAGGACATATTGAGGGAATAGTTAGCAAAGCATATGGAATCTTGGGCTTCACAAATGGAGCTACTGAGTGCAAAAGCAGCAAAGTTATGTTGAAACTGTACAAAGTACTTTATACTTCCTCAGGAAACTAAGGAAATTTGGCATGTCCACATTACCCTAACCAGCTTTTACAGATGCACTATAGAAAGCATTCCTAATCTGGCTGCATCACAGCCTGGTATGGCAACTGCTCGGCCCAGGACCGCAAGAAACTTCAGAGAGTCGTGAACACAGCCCAGTCCATCACACAAACCTGCCTCCCATCCATTGACTCCATCTACACCTCCCACTGCCTGGGGAAAGCGGGCAGCATAATCAAAGACCCCTCCCACCCAGCTTACTCACTCTTCCAACTTCTTCCATCGGGCAGGCGATACAAAAGTCTGAGAACATGCACGAACAGACTCAAAAACAGCTTCTTCCCCGCTGTTGCCAGACTCCTAAACGACCCTCTTATGGACTGACCTGATTACTACTCCACCCCTGCATGCTTCACCCGATGCTGGTGTCTATGTATTTACATTGTGTACCTTCTGTTGCCCTATTATGTATTTTCTTTTTATTTTATTTTCATGTACTTAATGATCTTTTTGAGCTGCTCGCAGAAAAATACTTTTCACTGTACCTCGGTACACGTGACAATAAACAATCTAAGTTCTGATTGGGTTACAACTAGAGTATTGCATCCAGTTCTGGTTACTGCAATTTTGGAAGGATGCAAAGATCCTTGAGAGGGTGCTTGAGCAGAGGGTTCTGGAGGTGAGGGAACTTAGCTACATTTTGGTTGGAGCAGCTGGGATTGTTTTCCTTGGAGCAAAGGAGATGGAGGAGAGATCTGATCGAGGTGCGCAGGATTGTGACCAGTAGACAAGCATGTGGACAAAGAAAAGATGTTCCCACCAAAGCTGATTGTACAAGGATTAGCAGACACAGATGAAAGCGTCTGGGCAAGAGATGCAGGGGTGGTTTTTTTTACACAGCTGGAATGAGCTGGAACTCCCCGCCTACATGGGTCGTGCAAGAAGAGACAATCAATGATTTCCCCCAAAAAATTGAATGGGCACTTGGGGGAAGTAAGATCGCAGGGCTAAGTAAGGGGGTGGGGATTGACTGGACTGTTCTAAAACGATAGGCAACCTAGGCTAGTGAGTGGGCCACACGAGTTGCCCCCTTCATCTCAGTGGGCCGCAAGAATGAAACTGGGCGTGTTCACTAACTATGACTGAATACATTTTTTTTTTCATTTTCATTTTCTTCATACATTTAGAGTACCCAATTCTTTTTCCAATTAAGGGGCAATTTAGCGTGGCCACTTCACCTACCCTGCACATCTTTTTGGGTTGTGTGGTGAGAACCACGCAGACACGGGGAGAATGTGCAAACTGCACACAGACAGTGACCCAGAGCCGGGATCGAACCCGGGTCCTCAGCGCCATAAGGCAGCAGTGCTAACCACTGCGCCACCGTGCCGCCCGACTGAATACATTTAATACACGCCATATACGTTACAACAAGTTATCGTAAATGCTTAATCATTGATATATTAACAGAACTGTCATCAACGTCGAGTAGTAAAAAGCAAAATAAATATTTACATTTGATTGGACGCAGAGGGAGCGCACGGCTCCCACAGTCGATGTTGTGAGCAATCAGCACGGACGCAGAGGGAGCGCACGGCTCCCACAGTCGATGTTGTGAGCAATCAGCACGCACCTCACTTCACTTGTCCTTGCTTTACGTGTGGATCACTTCAGTCATACCAGTAGGGAAAAAAGAACTATGCGGATAAAAACCAGCGGAATATGGAAACCCGGCGCATGGGCAACGGTGAACAAAATGTCCCGTGAGCCGCACTCAGAACCCTGGACCACATGTGGCCCCTGGGCCTCAGGTTTCCCACCATTGCTCCACAGGGACACGCATGGGCTCAATGGGCGCTTCCCTGCCATGGTGATTTTACCAATCGTCATCGAGACATTATCTCATAACACGTCGGGTCTGAGAAGACGCAGGCATGTTTGTACAAATAAATGGAAACAAAAAGATACTCACTTGGTTATTGAATTGACAATTTATTTCAAAGTCAGTGAGCACAGAATCGCCCTCAGCAGCAAATTTCTTTATATAATCTGCAACTGAACAGAGGACACAGCAAGAAGTTACTCCCAATAACAAAACAGCCTGGCCGCGAATGGCGATTTTGTCCATGGAAGAGATCAGCCGTTTTGGCATTGGTTGTTGGAAAGTATAAATTGTTTCCCTTTTTGCTCAGTTGGTAAATGTGCTGATCAGCTTCTTGTGATAATGGAGCCGCCCACAGCAGAGAGAATCCCAATTGTCAGGTTCTTCGAGCTACCTGTTCTCAGTCAGGACGAACAGCTTTAACAATGGGCCTGGCACCCTTTTCCTCTTGTTCTTATCGCTGTCCAGTCTCAAAAGTGTACGTGTGGAGGCAGGACTGTGCTTTACTCCCATTAGATAGAGGAGTAGGCCATTTGGCCCCTCGAGCCTGCTCCCTCACTCAACAAGTCACGGCTGATCTTCTTTCGGCATGCCACTTTCCTACCCTGCTCCCATATTCCTTGATTTACTGAGATGCCAATCTATTGGCCTCTCTCCTGAACCTATTCAAAGGCTTGAGCGCCCAAAGCTCTTTGCCCATCCCTAGTTGCCCTTGAGAAGGTGGCGGGGAGCCGCCTTCTTGAACTGCTGCAGTTCCTGCGGTGTGGGTACACCCGTAATGCTGTTAGGGAGGGAATTCCAGGATTTTGACCCAGCGACAGTGAAGGAACGGCCGATACATTTTCAATTCAGGACGGTGAGCGACTTGGAGGAGAACATGCAGGTGGTGGGGTTCCCAGGTATCTGCTGCCCTCGTCCTTCCAGCCGGCGGAGGTTGCGAGTTTGGAAGGTGCTGCCTAAGGAACCTTGGCGAGGTCCTGCAGTGCATCTTGTAGATGGTACACACGGCTGCCACTGTGTGTCAGCAGTGGAGGGAGTGAATGTTGAAGGTGCTGCTTTGTCCTGGAATATGTTGAACTTCTTGAAAGCTGTCGAGCTCCATTGAAGTGAATTGGGACAGACAAAACAAAAAGGACTTTTAAAAGCTACTTTTTTTTTTTAAAAAGTATATCATAAGTTGCAGCCTGGTAAAGAGGGAAACTTACATTGCGCCAGCAGTATTGTAAGGGCGGTGTTCTTCTGGAGATCCGTCCAATGAGGAGCGATGCTGTCAATAGGAATTTGGTTTATTAAAGGTTTTGTAAGGCAGATGATGTCCTTCAGTTCAGAATCATCCTAGAAAGAAGACACAAGAAAGAATTGTTAGGAATAACCCCTTTGCTTCCCTCAAAGGCTATTTTTAAAAAAATTATTTCTTGGTAAGTGGTCATTGTCTGCATTCACTGCCCATCCCGAACTGCCCTTGAAAGCAATTTAGAATCAATGACATTGTGGGTCTGGAGTCACACTAGGCCAGACTGGGTAAGCAGGATAGATTTCCTTCCCTGAAGGACATTAGTGAACCAGATGGGTTTCCATAATAATCAATGGCACTCTCATGATCACCATTACCGAGAGTAACTTGCAGTTCCAGATCTGTTTTTGCTCACGTCGCCGTGGCAACAACAATACAGGAAAGGTTAAAAAAAAACACAGCCTTGATCATTATTCTCTTTATTGCTCTCTACCTGGAAGAGTCTGTGTGAGGGCAATTATAAAGGGTTTTTAATGGGAGTGATGAACAAGCTGGCTAGTCTGTGATGGTCCTACAGTCAAATAGTCTGCCACCTGTAGAATTTAGGCTTACATTAACAAAAAAATGACAAACATCCCTTAGCTGATATAATATGTACTGTGGGAATGTGAAGTTGACCCGAGTTAGAAAGACAACCACTTCACTGAAGGCAGGTTGTCAAGACAACGGTGGGAAAACATTCCTGTCGTCAGGTAATTGGAATCTCTATTGAGATGAGGAGGAAGAACAGGGCTTTGTCTGTTATTAAGCAAAATACAAAATTAAGACAGAGTGAGTAATAGAATAGATTAGACTTTGACATGTGATGTTTATACGATAATTGTAATGCTACAATAAATAGCATAATTAACAGTAGGTCAGATAGTTTCGGGATAATGAGAAAATTACAGAAGGAAAGCAATCCAGTGTTGCTAGGCACCAGCGAACGTGTCCTTGTAAATCACAGGTTAGAAAAGTTACAGCTGCTTGCGCTATGCTCCTGCCTGATCCAAGCATGAAGTCAGGTGACATGGCCTCGTTGCAAGGAACACGAGGGTTCCATCCAGTAGGCTGCCCAATGGGGCTTGATGGTAGCACAGTGGTTAGCACTGTTGCTTCACAGCGCTAGGGTCCTGGGTTCCATTCCCGGCTTGGGTCACTGGCTGTGCGGAGTCTGCACGTTCTCTCTGTGTATGCGTGGGTTTCCTCCGGGCGCTGCGATTTCCTCCCATAAGTCCCGAAAGACGTGCTTGTTAGGTGAACTGAACATTCTGAATTCTCCCTCTGTACCCGAACAGGCGCCGGAGTGTGGCGACTAGGGGGTTTTCACAGTAACTTCATTGCAGTGTTAATGTAGGCCTACTTGCGACACTAATAAAGATTATTATTATGGACGTCCGACTGGAGAGGTGGCAGAGGACACAAAATCTGCGAACCTTGGGGTTTCTTAATCAAATAGTGGCCCTGCCTCAAGCTGGAATATTTATGTCCACTTTGGGGGCACTGCACTTCAATTGGGGTTGCCCGTCCTCCAGGATTGGCCCGGAGTCTCCGGGAATTGAAGATCAATCTCCAGGTCACTGCCGTGTCGCAACCCTGGGGAAATATCATCAGGACGTTCAATATATATTTTGATGTCAGGAAAGGTTAAAGGAGGGCAGCACGGTGGCGCAGTGGTTAGCATTGCTGCCTATGGCGCGGAGGACCCGGGTTCGAATCCCGGCCCAGGGTCACTGTCCGTGTGGAGTTTGCACGTTCCCCCGTGTCTGCGTGGGTTTCGCCCCCACAACCCAAAATATGTGCAGGCTAGGTGGATTGGCCATGCTAAATTGGCCCTTAATTGGAAAAAACAATTGGGTACTCTAAATTTATTGTTAAAAAAGGAAAGGTTAAAGGATAGATTACATAGACGTATTCAAAATTATAAAGAGTATTAATGAGTCAACGTTTGGGGGGGGGGGGGGGGGGAGATTGCTTCCACTGGCAGGAGGTTTATTCAACGGAAGATATGTCCCGGGCAGCACGGTAGCATTGTGGATAGCACAATTGCTTCACAGCTCCAGGGTCCCAGGTTCGATTCCAGCTTGGGTCACTGTCTGTGCGGAGTCTGCACATCCTCCCCGTGTGTGCGTGGGTTTCCTCCGGGTGCTCCGGTTTCCTCCCACAGTCCAAAGATGTGCAGGTTAGGTGGATTGGCCATGATAAATTGCCCTTAGTGTCCAAAATTGCCCTTAGTGTTGGGTGGGGTTACTGGTTATGGGGATAGGGTGGAGGTGTTGACCTTGGGTAGGGTGCTCTTTCAAGAGCCGGTGCAGACTTGATGGGCCGAATGGCCTCCTTCTGCACTGTAAATTCTGTGATAAGATAATTGCCAAAAGAACCATTGGAAGAATAATAATAAAAACAGTAAATGCTGGAAATACTCAGCAGGTCAGGCAGCATCTGTGGAGAGAGAGGAAAACAGAGCGGACTTTTCAGGTCGATGTCCCCTCACCAGAACCAGGAAGATTTAGAAAGGCGACAGGAATTTCTCCAAACGGAGAAAATCAAATTCGGCATCCGTGGTTCGGAAGAGGGCTACCACAAAACATGGGAGCCATTCACCTGACTGTTCCGAGGCCCGTTCGTGGCCAACACATAACTAAATAAGTAGCCAGTAGCCAGGGAGAAATAGCCAGGACAAGGCAGGAAGAGGAAAGTGAGGGAGGACCCGGGGGGAGGGAAGCAAGTTGAGGCAGCAAAACCCAGCAAGAAAAAAAAAAGGGAGGGCATCGGGGAAGAGGGGGCGGGAATGAAGGGAGTTAAGGAGAGGGGGAGCTGGAGGGTGGGTGGGGGGGGTAGAGAGGATCGTTCGCTGAGTCAGACGGCGACAGACTGTAAATAGAGAAACCTAAGAATTAGTCTTTTTGTACTGTACAATAAATGAAAACAAACGGCAATGTACATAATTTTGAAAATGCAATAAAAAGATTTTTTTAAAAAAGAAAGGTGGTAGGATTTGATCGAGGGATGGGTGGGACGAGGACACAAAAGGATGTTCTGCGATGGAGTGGAAGACAGGGCAGATTGACTGACAATCCTGCACGGTCCTAGGGAATGAAGGTGGGGCAAGAAAAGAAACAACAAAACAGGAGATGCGCCAAGAGCAGCAGTGCTGCTGTCTGAAAGCAAAGATAAGGGAATAGCTGGAAAATGCCAAGTAAAGGCAACAAAATGGGAATAAAAGGCTACGGTCTGAAATTGCTGAACTTGAGTTTGGAAAGCTGGAAAGGCTTTAAGGGGAGGTGCTGGTGTAGTGGTAATGTTACTGGACTAGTAATTCAGAGGCTCAGGCTGATGCTCTGAGGACATGGGGTTCAAATCCCCCCATGGGGTCTGGTGGAATTTACATTCGAGTGATGAATCCGGATTTGAAAGTGAGCCTCAGTAATGGTGACCATGAGATTGTCTTAAAAACCCATCTGGTTCACCCATGCCCTTTAGGGAAGGAAATTCAAAGAAAATTACCTGGTCTGACCTACTCCAGGCGCACAGTGCACCCGACTCTTAACTGCCCTCTGAAATGGCCATGTAAGTCGTTCAGTTGAAGGGCAATTTAAGGATGGACATCAAATATTGGCCTTGCCAGCGATGCTCAAATAAATAAATAAGAATAAAGAAAATAAAAGTGCTTAATCGAAAGACAGATTCTTCCTGTCTGCAGCGTGCTCCCAGCATTTTGCATCTTCATTTCTGACACAGATTGAAGGTTTTGGGCAAGAGGTGCAGGGGAGATGAGAAGGGCCCTTGCTACACAGCGAGTGGTAACAACCTGGAACTCGCTACCTGCGAGGGTGCTGGAAGCGCAGACGGTGAATGATTTCCGAAGGAAATTAGATGGTCATTTGTGGGAAATAGTCTTACAGGGCTACAGGTATAGAGCGGGGGGAACAAGACTGACTTGGATTGCTCTACAGAGAGCCAGCAAAGACTTGATGGGCCAAATGGTCTCCTTCTGTGCTACCGTCTCCTACTCCATGACAAGGTATTCTGCAGAGAATCTTACACCAGTACTCACTGTTGAAGTGAATTGTGACCACTTGTGCAAGGTTCACTGTGTGTGGAGTGTAATGGCAGGCAAGACATATACACCATATAGACATATACATCTTATAGACATACAAACATATACACCTTATAGACATATACAAGACATACACACATATATACACCCTCCGAAGGCGAGGGCCAAGGAGAAAATAGAATTACTCTCACAGGAACCTCAAGCATCACATCCAAAGGCTGGATTCATCCTCTTGCTATTTACCACAGTAATAGCCGCATTTGAAAACATTCAATTTCCTTATTTCTCCTGTCAAAGGAGAGACCTGCGCACTAATAGCACTGAATCATTACTGGGACAACCCATTGTGCTCTGGAGCGACAGGCAGCTTTCTCCATCCTCAAACGCTGCAGGTGCCTGGGTCCGGCACACCCCACACGTTCTGCAGCTCCAGCTAGCCGAATGGACAGCTTTCAATCAGCGCCTTTCCTGATTACTCACCTTCATTTGCTCAAAGTTCTTCAGGAGGGCAGCAACAAATCCACCGTGATTCTAAAATCGAATTAAGAAAGAAAATAAGACAAAGAACTCCTGACTGTGGACATGCTGCGTGCAGATCACAACAGAGTTAATGATGGAATATCCCATGTTCCCTTTCAGCTTTTAAAGTTTACTGACCCCGGTTCTCCATAATATCCCTCCTCTCATCAGATTAATTTACCTCTCCCAGAGTCCCCGAATTAGTGGAATAATGTTGCAGTACTCCCAAGACAGCCATCATTCTATATTCAATAACTATGACAATATCTTATCACTGTCAAGCGTAATCCTGTCTACAACAGTTCAAACGTTTCCCTCCAACAAAGGGTCAGAAGTCTGAATGTTTGCTTATGATTGTTTACCACCACGGCGGCGCAGTGGTTAGCATTTCTGCCTCACAGTGCCAGGGACTTGGGTTCTATTCTGACCTCGTGTGACTGTGTGGTTTGCCCATTCGTCCCGTGTCGGCGTGTGTTTTCCTCCAGGTGCTCCGGTTTCCTCCCAGCAGTCCAAAGAAGTGCAGGTTAGGTGGATTGGATATACTAAATTGTCCCAAGGTGGGATTACAAGGAAGTTTTAAATTATAAATTTAGAGTACCCAATTCTTTTTTTCCCCCAATTAAGGGGCAATTTAGCGCGGCCAATTCATCTACCCTGCACATCTTTGGGTTGTGGGAGTGAGACCCACGCAGACACGGGGGGGAACAGTGACCCAGGGCCGGGATCGAACCCGCGTCCTCAACGCCACGAGGCAGCAGTGCCACACTACTGCCCTCGTGGGGTTACTAGGATGGCATGGGGGATTGGGCCGAGGTTAGGGTGCTCTTTCAGCTGGGGCGGTGCAGAATCGATGGGCCGAATGGTATCCTTCTGCACTGTAGGGATTCTATGAATTAGGGCAGGACAACAATACAAGAACTGTCACATCCCATGAAAGAATTTTCAAAAAGCTCATCAGCATTCACTGTCTGAGATAGTGGACTCTGCTCGTGACTATGGAGACAAATCCTACAACTAAGATCTTTCAGAGGGACGGGAAGAAATTGGTCACTGTACAATAATACAGACAGAAGGAGCCTCCTCTCTCAGCCTGGGGACTTTGAAGTTCAACAGCAACTATTTCCTGCAAGAAAACCGATTATGATTCAGGTCCAGACTGGTATTCCAGTCGCTGCAGTGTAACTGACGTCACCATGAGATTTCCAAAATAGGAAGTTTTAACTTACACATTTCTTCTTCACCTCTCCATAAAGTGTCCACATGATTTCCATGGTCTGAATCACAGTTAAGTCCACGGCTTCATCTTTGCAGTTCCTGCAGAACAAAACGGAAATGCAGTTTAATCCAAGTCATAGCCCAACATCTATCTGCCATCACTAAATTAATTGCTCCCCTGAGTCACTCACATTGTTTCCACACTTGTCCAGAGAAGTCCCATTTTGACCAAGGGCATTGACATGGTGACCACTCTGATGGCATGTGGCAAGCACCGCACAGATTTACAGGAAGCCCTTAATTGTTGTGATGTACAGGTCAAGGTATCATTGGAGGGTAGGGTCACAGAATCCAGATACCTTGGGCGGGATTTTCCATTTCTGAGACTAAGGGCTGGATTCTCTGATTTTGCGGCTATGTCCGGAGGAAGCGTCTGGTCTTACGACCAAAACCTCAGCGCCTCCCTCGCTCCGGCCGGTGGGAGGCTAACAGCCACGCCGCGTGGCTTCACCTGCAGATACGGATGGAGAATGGCTGGGTCACGACCTGCGGCGGCCGCACCGCACAACATGGAGCCGGCCGCCCGCGGACCCGGCCTGCCAGATAGTGCACCCGTGACCCCCACCCCCCCCCCCCCCCCCCCCCCGGACCACCTACCACCAGTCCCCCCCATCCCACGCCGAAGCCCCCCTGCCAGCCAAATCCCCCCCCCCCCGACTGTGGCAGCGCTGGACACATCCACAGCCGGCACGCAAGGCCCCGAAAGCGGAGAGGACGCGCGAGCATCGCCGTCGGGAAGTCGGCCCATTGGGGGGGCGGAGCATTAGGGGGAGGGCCTCAGGTGATGGCCTGAGGCCGACCCAACGGTGTGCGGCGTACTCCGTGATTATGCCGTTTTTGAGGGGGCGGAGCGTAAAAACGCATCCTCTGGCCAATCGCCGAACTCGATTTTGGCATTGGCACTCGGAGAATCCTGCCCCCCGTGTTGACACCAATGCCGAATTCGTGGACTTTCACGACAGAAAAACTGGCGCCACACCTGGACGGATTCCGCTACCATTGAGGGGCTAGCACTGATGCTGCGTGGAACACGATCGATTCCAATGAAAAACGGTACGGGATTCGCCGGGTCCGTGATTGACACTCAGGAGGCTGACAAGCTGCAGCCGCACAGACACACATCACTCCCCACACACGCATCTCAGCCAACAAGATGGCACTGGTTGTGCTGGAGCGCGCCCGTACAGCTGATGGGTTGGCTGGGACCTGGGGGGACACCTGTACGACCCGTGATACTAAGTTCACAGTGGGCTGTTAGCGGTTCGTGCGCAGCTGCATGGCTGCCTTGCCGGCTGCAGCAATGGTCTTCCGTGCCCGTCCACCTCGTCCCCACAGCCCCCCTAGCCCCCCCCCCCCCCCCCGGCCGATGCCTCTGGCCAGTGGCACAACTGTCAGCAAACTGTGGCAATGTTGGACACTTTCCGTACCCCCACTCTCTCCCTCAGCAGCCGCAGCGCCGGTTTCACGATTTTCGAAAGCACAAGTGGACCGCGCCGTCGGGAACTCGGCCCATCGGAGGCGGAGAATCGCGGAGGCCCCGGAGAATACCGGGTCAGGCCCGCTAATGATATGCAAATGGTGTCTACTGTACGCTCGTTCTGCAACGGATTGACGCTGCTCTCCAGGTGCTGGACCATTGCAATTCGGCGTCAAATCGCCGGCTGCCACGATTCTGGAGTCGGAACCAATTCTCAGCCCAATCGCCTTTCCCGATTTCGGGGTTGTCTCTCGGAGAATCCCACCCTCTGCCTTTTGGGCCCTTTGGTTTCCCGCCATCCATCAGCTCCAAGGGCAGGGGCTGCCTGCTCGTGCCTCAATGCAGTAAGTTCCGGAAGGTTAGCGGGTCCCCACACTTGCAGACGGCCAATCCCAGCAATGGTTGCTGCACAGTGGCCTGGAGGCAACACAAAGGAGAATCGTGAGCCGATCCCGCATGTCATAAGTTTGGGCTATGAGGAAAGGTGGAGAAATTAAGGGTTTTACCGCCTAAAGGAGAGATGGGCATTCTTACGGGCATTATATCAAATATTGAAGGATATGGAGAATACAATAGTAGAGGTGAAAACACTGGGACCATTTCCGAAACAATTTGGCGAAGTGAGTGAGACCTATGAGATGAACAGATTCAGGAGTTGGTTCGTTCAGTTGGCTGGAATGATGCAAATGGCATGGTTCAATCCCTGTACCAGCTATGGTCGTTTATGGAGAATTGCCTCCTCGCCTGGTACCATGCTTGCAGAGTAGTGTCCCACAAGCTACATATAAAACCAACCACTCTCGACTTCCGGGTGCGGCTATGCAGAGCTAGGTCGCATATTCGGCAGCTCCTGCTTGGAACGGACTTTTGGGCTCTTTTACAGGGCCCCCACGGCATTTGTTTGACATTTCCCGGTGTGGGAAGAAGGCGGCAATATTCCCCCGACAGTGTCCCCCAGGAAGGGTATGTCTCTTGGTTGCCAGACACACGCAGAAACAGTGAAAGATTTGGCTGCAACTACAGGATAAACAGGGCCTCTTCCAGCATGCAGGCGGGGGAAGGGCAAGCTTAAAGCTGCAAGCTGACCTGAGGGCCTGTATCAAAGGTGAATTCTAGCAGCAGAGGGAACAACTGTGAAAAGACCTCATCAAGGCCACTGAAGGGACTTCCGGTTGCGGTGATGCCTAGCTAGCCGCACGCTTCGGCGGCTCCAGCTCCGACGGACCTTCGGGCTCTTTTAGAGCCTCAACGGGGAATTTTTCGACGACGCAACCCGGTGTGGGGCGTGTGAGAAGGGAGTCCCCCCCAAACGAAGGAGGAAAAAACCGGCGGCGGCGGCTGCAGCGCGAGGAATCGTCGACCAAAGGGTCAGAAAGAGAGAAGTACAAGATGGCGGCGGAGAAAGCGCAGGCGACATGGGGGCCTGAGCATGAAATTGTGAGACGGTGCGTGGAGCTGCTGAAGAGGGAGGTGCTGACCCCGTTGCTACAGGCAATTGAGGGGCTCAAGGAGACATTAAAGACCCAGGAGACAGAGCTCCGTGTGGTGGAGCAGAAGGTGACAGATATTGAGGACGAGATCCTGGGCCTGGCGGTTAAGACACAGACGCACGAGGCACTTCATAAAAAGTGTACTGAAAGGATCGAAGCCCTAGAAAATGGAGCGCGAAGGAAGAACCTTCGGATACTGGGTCTCCCTGAGGGTGTGGAAGGAGTGGACTGTGGAGCGTACGCAAGTACGATGCTGAGCTCACTGATGGGTGCTGAGGCCCCTACGGGCCCCTTGGAGGTGGAGTGGGCAAATCGGATTCCGGCGAGAAGACCAAAAGCGGGAGAACCACCCAGGGCGATAATCGTGCGATTTTACCGCCTTAAGGATAGAGAAGAGGTCCTGAGATGGGCTAAAAAGGTGCGGAGTAGCAGATGGGAGAATGCAGTGGTACGGGTATACCAGGATTGGAGTGCGGAGGTGGCGAGAAGGAGGGCGAGCTTCAACCGAGCCAAAGAGGTGTTGCATAAAAGGAAGGTGAAGTTCGGGATGCTGCAGCCGGCAAGACTATGGGTCACGTATCAGGAGAGACACCATTATTTCGAGACGGCGGAGGAAGCATGGACCTTCATCAAAGAAGAGAAATTGGATCGGAACTGAGGGACTGATGCTGCAGGAAATGTTATTGATAATGTTACAGTGGAAGTTAATTGAGAAGTAAACAGGGAAGGGGGGAGACATTGGGGAAATGTGGGCGCCGGTGAGGGGGGAAAGACGGGACATAGTTGGAGAATGGGGAAGGGGAGGGGGAGGGGAAAGGGAGCTGCGCCATAAGAGGCGGGTCAGGTAAAGGGATGTTCCCGCACCAGAAAGAATAAGGCGGGAAGACAGGCGCAAGGCGGATGGGAGTTCCCCACATGGGGAGGTCGAGGAGTGAGCAGGAGTAGCCGGGGTCAGTTGAAGTCAGCTGACTTACGGAAGTAATATGGGGGGAGCAATCAAGCTAGAAAGAGATCTAGCGGGGAGGGGAGGAGGGAGGGAGAAGGGGGGGGGGGACAACTGGGTTGCTGCTGCGGAAATCCAAAAGGAAATGGCTAAAGAGTGGGTGGGGCGGGGATGGTGTGCGACGCTGGGGGAGCGAGCGGGAGCGCGGAGGCGGGATATGGGACTGGCCTAGAGAAGGTAATGGCTAGTCGACACGGGAGGGGGGCAGGTAGCCCCCTAGTGAGGCTGATCACGTGGAACGTGAGAGGCCTGAACGGACCGATAAAAAGGGCCCGAGTGCTCGCGCATTTGAAAGGACTAAGGGCAGACGTGGTTATGCTCCAAGAGACGCACCTAAAGGTGGCGGACCAAGTTAGGCTAAGGAAAGGATGGGTGGGACAGGTGTTCCACTTAGGACTGGACGCAAAGAATAGAGGGGTGGCCATTTTGGTGGGGAAACAGGTCGCATTTGAAGCAAAGAACATCGTAGCAGATAGCGGAGGTAGATATGTAATGGTGAGTGGCAGGCTGGAGGGAATGGAGGTCGTGTTGGTTAACGTGTATGCCCCAAACTGGGACGATGCGGGATTTATGAGACGGATGCTGGGGCGTATACCGGACCTGGAGGTAGGAAACTTGATTTTAGGAGGGGACTTTAATACGGTGCTGGACCCGGGGCTAGATAGATCCAGCTCAAGGACCGGAAGAAGGCCGGCAGCGGCCAAGGTACTTAAGGGGTTTATGGACCAAATGGGGGGAGTGGATCCATGGCGATTTCTTAGACCTAGGGCTAGGGAGTATTCCTTCTTCTCCCATGTCCATAAAGTGTACTCCCGGATAGATTTTTTTGTTTTGGGAAGGTCGTTGATCTCTAGGGTGGAAGAAGCTGAGTACTCAGCCATAGCGGTTTCGGATCATGCCCCACATTGGGTGGACCTGGAATTAGGAGAGGAAAGGGAGCAGAGAACACTCTGGCGATTAGATGTGGGACTGATGGCGGATGAGGGAGTGTGTGCAAGAGTGCGGGGGTGTATTGAGAGATACCTGGAGGTCAATGACGACGGCGAGGTCCCTGTGGGAGTGGTATGGGAAGCACTAAAAGCGGTGGTCAGAGGAGAGCTGATCTCCATTGGGGCCCACAAAAGGAAAACAGAGGCCAAGGAAAGGGAAAGATTACTGGGGGAGATTTTAAGGGTGGATAGGGAATTTGCAGAGACCCGGAGGAGGAATTGTACAGGGAGAGGAGACGACTCCAGACGGAAATTTGACCTTCTGACCACCAGAAAGGCGGAGGTACTGTGGAGGAAGGCACAGGGGAGGAGGTATGAATATGGGGAAAAGGCGAGTCGCCTGTTGGCTCATCAATTGCGAAAGAGGGCAGCAGCGAGGGAAATAGGAGGAATTAGAGACGAAAGGGGAGACACGGTGCGAAGGGCAGGAAAGATAAATGAGGTGTTCAAGACCTTCTATGAGGAACTGTATAGGTCTCAACCCCCAGAGGGAGAGGAGGGGATGCGGCAGTTCCTGGACCAATTGAGGTTCCCGAAAGTGGAGGAGCGGGGGGTGGTAGGCCTGGGGGCACCGATTGGGGTGGACGAGGTTATTAAGGGACTGGGAAGCATGCAAGCAGGGAAGGCCCCAGGACCAGACGGGTTCCCGGTGGAGTATTACAGAAAATATGTGGACTTGTTGGCCCCGTTGATGGTGAGGACGTTCAATGAGGCCAGGAAAGGGGGGACTCTACCCCCGACGATGTCGGAGGCGACGATATCGTTAATTTTGAAGAGGGATAAAGATCCGTTGCAGTGCGGGTCCTATAGACCCATTTCATTGTTGAACGTGGACGCCAAATTGTTGGCAAAGGTACTGGCATCGAGGATAGAGGACTGTGTCCCGGGGGTGGTGCACGAAGATCAGACAGGGTTCGTAAAAGGGAGACAACTGAATGTTAACGTGCGACGACTATTAGGGGTGATAATGATGCCCCCAGTGGAGGGGGAGGCAGAGATAGTGGCGGCAATGGACGCAGAGAAAGCATTTGATAGGGTGGAGTGGGAGTATTTATGGGAAGTGTTAAGGAGGTTTGGGTTTGGGAACGGGTTTATTAGCTGGGTTAGACTTCTTTATGGGGCTCCAACGGCAAGCGTAGTTACAGGTCGACATAGATCGGAGTATTTCCGACTATATAGGGGAACAAGACAGGGATGCCCGCTGTCTCCATTGTTGTTCGCGTTGGCAATTGAACCTCTGGCCATGGCGTTGAGAGACTCCAGGAAATGGAGAGGGGTGATTAGAGGGGGAGAAGAACACCGAGTCTCGTTATATGCGGATGACCTATTGTTATACGTGTCGGACCCAGCGGGGGGAATGATAGAGGTTATGCGAATTTTGAGGGGGTTCGGGGATTTCTCGGGGTATAGGCTAAACATGGGAAAGAGTGAATTATTTGTGATACATCCAGGGGACCAGAGTAGAGAGATAGAAGGCTTGCCTCTAAGGAAAGTGGAAAGAAACTTCCGATACCTGGGGATTCAGATCGCTAGGAGCTGGGGAACCTTGCACAGACTTAATCTGACACGGTTGGTAGAACAAATGGAGGAGGACTTCAAGAGGTGGGACATGCAGCCTCTATCGCTGGCGGGCAGGGTGCAAGCAATTAAGATGATGGTCCTCCCGAGGTTCTTATTTGTATTTCAATGTCTCCCCTATACTAATCACTAAGACCTTTTTTAATAAAATAGACAGGAGCATCACGAGCTTCGTGTGGGCAGGGAAAGTTCCGAGAGTAAGGAGGGGGTTCCTTCAGCGTAGTAGGGACAGAGGAGGATTGGCACTACCGAACTTGGGCGATTACTATTGGGCCGCCAATGTGGCAATGATACGTAAATGGATGATGGAGGGTGAGGGAGCGGCGTGGGAAAGACTGGAGAGAAAGTCCTGTAAAGGGACGAGTTTAGAGGCGCTGGTGACGGCGCCGCTACCGATCTCACCTAAAAAGTTTACCACAAACCCGGTGGTGGCGGCAACATTGAATATCTGGGGACAGTGGAGGCGACAGAGAGGGGTGCGGGGAGCCCTGGTGGGGTCCCCAATCAGGAACAACCATAGGTTCGCCCCAGGAAGAATGGATGGAGGATTTCAGAGCTGGTTCCAGTTGGGAATTAGGAGGGTGGGAGATTTATTTATAGATGGGACTTTTGCGAGCTTGGGAGCATTGGAGGAAAAGTATAAGTTGCCCCGGGGAAATTTCTTGAGATATATGCAGGTGAGGGCATTTACTAGACAACAGGTGAGGGAATTTCCATTGCTCCCGACACAGGGGATACAGGACAGGGTGCTTTCAGGGGTGTGGGTCGGAGAGGGCAAGGTGTCAGAGATTTACCGAGAGATGAGGGAAGAGGGGGAGGAGTCGGTGGGCGAACTAAAAGGAAAGTGGGAAGAAGAACTAGGGGAGGAGATAGAGGAGGGTATGTGGGCTGATGCCCTAAGCAGGGTAAATTCCTCTTCCTCATGCGCCAGGCTTAGCCTGATTCAATTTAAGGTGCTACATAGAGCACACATAACGGGAGCAAGATTGAGCAGGTTCTTTGGAGTGGAGGACAAATGTGGGAGGTGTGGCGGGAGCCCGGCAAACCACGCACATATGTTTTGGGCATGCCCGGCACTGGAAGGGTATTGGAAGGGAGTGACGGGAGTGATTTCGCGGGTGGTGAAGGCCCGGGTCAAACCAGGCTGGGGGTTAGCTCTATTTGGAGTTGCGGAAGAGCCGGGAGTGCAGGAGGCGAAAGAGGCCGACGTTGTGGCCTTTGCGTCCCTAGTAGCCCGGCGCAGGATCCTACTCATGTGGAAGGAGGCGAAACCCCCCGGACTGGAGGCCTGGGTAAATGATATGGCGGGGTTCATTAAACTGGAGCAGATAAAGTTTGCCCTGAGAGGATCGGCTCAAGGGTTCACCAGGCGGTGGCAGCCATTTCTCGACTACCTAGGGGGAACGTTAGAGGGAAGACAGATGACCAGCAGCAGCAACCCAGGGGGGGGGGGGGGGGGGGGGGGGGGGGGGGGGGAGGGAGGGGGGGTTTAGTTTAGGTCAAAGATAAAGGGGTTTTGTTACTTGTGTATTGTTTAAAATTTCTGTATTGTTATTGTTGCGTTTGCTTTGTAAGAGGGGAAAAATTGTTGTTTGGGAAAAAATTTTCAATAAAACATTTATATAAAAAAAAAAAAAAAAAAAAAAAAAACCAACCACTCTCTTTTTTTCTAATTGAGGGACAATCCCGGTGGCGGGATCAAGGCAGTCCCCGAGTTGGTTGGTGGGCCCGTGTCGCCTGCCGTGTGGTGGAGGATTCGGGCCCAGAGGGCGACTGTCCGAAGGCTGCCAGCCGCCCAGTGTCGGGAGCGCAGGGTGCACGAGACCCTCTGTAGCAGGGGTGCGGGTCTCACTCATGCCTGACACTATGTCGCCGCTCACCCCCTCTGGGGAACACCCGGAATCTGGCACATCATAATTGAAGCTTCTTTGTTTTTTCTGCCTCTGTCGATAGTTCAGGCAGTGCCCTATTGAGCCCCCCCTTCACCAACACCCCGACTCCCTCCCTCCCCACCACCCTCCTTTCCCCTCTCTCCACACCATCCCCATTCCTTTCCCTTCCTGTTGGTACAGAGGCGAGGGTATCTGGTCTCTCCAGCGCAAGGTTTAGTGCTTGTACCATTTGTTTTTTTGTGGCAACGTGTTGTGAACTGTTTTAATAATCAGATAATATTCCCTCCCCGTACATTGGTGCAGAGGGGAGTGTACCCTGTTTCTCCAACAAAATTAGTGTTTGTACCATTTGGCCTTGTATATATTTTTTACTGTTTTAATAAAAAGATATGGTCAATCCACCCACCCTGCACATCTTTGGGTTGTGGGGGTGAGACCCACGCAGACACGGGTAGAATGTGCAAACGCCACACGGACAGAGACCCGGGGCAGGATCGAACTCGAGTCCTCGGCGCTGTGAGGCAGCAGTGCTAACCACTGCACCACCCTGCCACCCCAACCATCATCCTTTAATGGAGGGAAACATCTATGGCCCTTCGTGAACAATGGTTAATTACTTTAGGGCAGATGAATTCAACACAAGGTGAATATCGTTTGTAATCTCTAACTACACGTGATTCTGTCAATACAATCCCTGGCTGATTTTCTCGTCCAAGTCCCTGGGGCAGTCTGGGCAGTGATAGGTCACTGAGAAAGCTCCTCGTGTGTGTACAGCTCAGAGCCATTAATGTCATGAATCATCAGGGCAGCCAATCACAGAAGAAGGCCATCAGCCCATCAAGTCCATGCTGGCCCTCTGTAGAGCAATCTAGTAAGTCTCAAGCTCCTGCTCTAACCCCATAATCTCTGCAAGTTTATTTCCCTCAAGTGTCCATCAAATTTTCTTTGGAAATCATTCATCATCTCCACTTCCATCACCCGTTCAGGCAATGAGTCCCAGGTGAGGTACTCATCCCCCCACCCCCCCGCCCGACCCCCCCGCATCTCATCCCCCGACCTTATGACTGGGGAGGTGAGAGAAATCAGACACAAGGACATGGGAGACAGTTCCCCAGCAGAGAGAAGAGAAAAATAATTTGAAACGAAACACCAATGGAAGCTTGTTCACAGGTATCTCTCTCAGTGGCTGACAGTCGGTCCACTACTTGTCACATTGAGAAAAACATTCCAATGGGAGAGGGAACAATGGAGAGAAAACAAGCGACTAATAAAAGTTCAACCCCCCATGCCAGTGCTGCCATGTGCAGGAACACTAACCCACACTACATGATGGCAGAATGCCAATCTGCCCACTTCATTCTGGCTTGGCAAGCTTCCAAACCCCATAAAGCTGTGAAGAGGAAGTTTTTTCCTTGAGACAGAGGGAATAGTAAAATATACACAGGGGTGCGAGCAGGCTTTAAGCAAGGCTGAAGATAGGAAGAAACTTTAAACACTAACCTAGGGATAGGACAATTGGTGCATATGAATGGTGCATGATATTGAAGGGTGGAAGACGAAGAAACGAAGAGCACCTTCCAACATCTGGGGCGGGATTCTCCAATGATGGGGCTATGTCCCCACTTCAGCGTTAAGACCTGCCTGCTGGGAATCCACCGGCCTCCCTCGATTCACCGGCCTCCCCAGGGAGGCTGCAGCCGGGCGTTGACCAGTGCTGGTCCAGACGGAACGGCATCCATGAGTCTCCCCGGGCCACCGGAGACCACTGGGTGGTCAGGGTAAGTGCAGGGTGGCTCCATGGCCCTCCCCCTAGAATGTTGGCACCTTGGCTCTGCCAATGTGCAGGGGGTGAAGAGGGCTCATGCCCATGAAATGAGGGTGGATTGGGTGTTTGATGGGTGGGGGAGTGCAGGGCAGGTAGGTAGGGGCCTTTGGGAGGTTGGAGGAGTGATGGGTGGGGGTCCTAGAAGGGAGGGTGTGCAGTAAGTGGGCTTGGGGGAGCCTGAAGAGGGGATTTCCCCAGGGACCCCATAGCGGGGTGTCCTCACTTGGGCAATGTGGGGTGTGTGGAGGGTGACATTTCCCATGGGTGGGTGTTGTGGGGGACCCATGAGCTCACTTAGAGATCGGGGCACCCTTTCAAAATGGTGGCCTGATCTCGGAGTTCAGCTCCCCAGTGCTAAACAAAGTTCTAAGTGTGGGCTAAACCGCTGAGAAACTCCCCAGGGCCCAAAGAAGTGACAAAGGGCTGGATTCTCCTGCCCCGCCCACCACAAAACACCACGGGTAAGCCGCGTACAATGGAGACCTCCATTGACTGGAGACGGCCGGAGACTCCCGCCCGAAGGGCCGAGGTCGGGTCCACTTTCAGAGGGTTGGTGCAGATTCAATGGGCCAAATGTCCGCCCCCTGCACTGTAGGAGTTCTAGAATTCGAAGATATTCGGTTAAAGATTTCTATTATCGTGCAAGTCACAGGAGCAGTGATATATTTCTTCAGTTCAAACAAAAATCACAGAAGGATCCCAGACCACGATGTCCACTAAGTGACACACATACTCCTTCTCCAGGATCCCCTAAAGGCCTGCAAAATAATGTGGTAAATTTTGAAACCTCCAACGTCAATCCAGTTGACAAATTTGGGGTCCCATCTTCAGTGTGCTTTTAACATAGAATCACGGCTCAGTGTTTCAAACAAGAAGTGCCCAGTTCGCCAGAGCCAACTGGAACATTTAGTTTATCTGCCACAAGCAGCACGAAGGAAACAGGCAGCATGCAAAGCCAGCACCTAAAATAGGAATGCAGCTCTTGACTTCCACCTGGTTCCATCTAGGGGCTGGTTTAGCACAGGGCTAAATCGCTGGCTTTGAAAGTAGACCAAGGCAGGCCAGCAGCATGGTTCAATTCCCGTACCAGCCTCCCCGAACAGGCGCCGGAATGTGGCGACTAGGGGCTTTTCACAGTAACTTCATTTGAAGCCTACTCGTGACAATAAGCGATTTTCATTTCATTTCATAAGTGTCATTGAATAGCAGTGGGGAATTCACCGGCAGAGCCGGCGGGAAACTCCCTGAAAAATCCACCACAAGTTAGAATTTTGGGGGATAATCGCGCCCATAGTCCTTCTTTGTTCTTTCCCATGGAGCTACACCAACGTTCAACTAGCACATTCCAGAGTTTCTGCTGGGTCAAAATCCTAAACAACAGCACTGTAGTTCAATAGAGGGCAACTCGGGATGGGCACCAAATATCGGCCTTGCCAGTGACATCCAAAACCCGAGAGTTAATAAAGCAAAGGGGGCGACTAACTGGCGTGGAAGGAAAAATTATTTGGACAAATTTGGATTTCCATTTTCTGCAGTTTGAGTTGTTAACGATCTCTAAATGTGATCTCCAATTGGTGCAACTCTGTGCAAATTCCAAATTCCTGGCTGCAATAAAAGTATACTCTTCATGAGGTTTGCAACAAAGCTCGGCTCCCAGTTGTTACAGATAATGGGCTGGATTCTCCGCCCCGCCGCATTTCAGCCCTGACCCGCCGGCGAGATTCTCCATTACGCCAGCCGGTCAAAGGGGTTTCCCATTGTAGGGCAGCCCCCCGGTCGCCGGCAAAACGGAGAACCCCGCCGGCGGACAATCCC
The DNA here is from genome assembly GCF_047496885.1 of Scyliorhinus torazame. NCBI lineage: Eukaryota > Metazoa > Chordata > Chondrichthyes > Carcharhiniformes > Scyliorhinidae > Scyliorhinus > Scyliorhinus torazame. The sequence goes on from NC_092727.1 coordinate 16,103,700, forward strand.
GCCCAAAGTGTTCAATGGGAAGTAAAAACTGCTGGAATATTTTCCTTTAAACGAGGTGGGTAGTCAGGAGCACAATGTTCCACACGGGTTGCAGATTCTTTTGGGGGGGGGGGGGGGGGGGGGGGAGGCGGGAATGAAGGCTCAGCCAAATGAGCTGGTTCGGGCAAACCTACCAGGGGTTCAGGGCCTTGTTTGGGCCTCTGGAAGTTTTGGCTGGTTAGAAATCTTTGTTTTGTTGGTACAAGTTTGACAACAAGCGATGGGAGAGGCTTATGCACATTGGAAGACTGGCACTGATTGTTTAGTGAAATGTGGGCTGACTACTCTTAAAATAATAAGAACATCTGAAATAAGAGCAAGAGGTAGGCCGATTCGGCACCTTGAGCCTACACCACCAGTGAATAAGATCATTACTAATCTGACGTGGCCTTAACTCCACTTTCCTGCCTGTCCCCCATAAGCCTCGATTGACTCTTGTCAACCAAAAGGGCAGCACGGTAGCACAAGTAGCTTCACAGCGCCAGGGTCCCAGGTTCGATTCCCCACTGGGTCACTGTCGGTGCGGAGTCTGCACGTTCTCCCCGTGCCTGCGTGGGTTTGCTCCGGGTGCTCCGGTTTCGTCCCGCGTGCAGGTTAGGTGGATTGGCCATGATAAATTGCCCTTAGTGGTGACCAAAAAGGTTAGGAGGGGTTATTGGGGTTACGGGGATAGGGTGGAAGTGAGGGCTTAAGTGGGTCGGTGCAGACTCGATGGGCCGAATAGCCTCCTTCTGCACTGCATGTTCTAAAAAAAAAGTCTCAGGCGTGAATATATTTAATGGCCCTGCCTCCAGTGTTCATGGAGGGAGAGAACTCTTAACTCTACAATTCTCCGGGAGACGATTCCTCCTCGTTTCAGTCTTAAATGGGAGGATCATTATTCCGAAACTCTAGTTTTCCCCACAAAAGGAAACATTTACCCGGTCAAGTCCCCTCGGGTCAGAGTTTTCGACAACCCTCCGGAGCAAAATGTACCCATCTCCTCTTCCTGGAGGAGATGAGCAGGAGTCACCCTGGAGTCGCCAAGAATGAAAGATTAATCTCATGGGCATTGCTGTGAGCAACCAGAACGGAAAATAAATCAACAGAGTGTAAAGAATTGCGTGGGCTTTCTTCATTTTGTTTATTAGTTGTAAGGATATTCAAAGTCCCTAATAAAGGTTATTTGACTGGGTGGGATGGTTTGTGGGGGGGGGGGTTAGGTCATGTGCTGAACATCCAGGAATATGTCTAACCAGAGTAAGCAACCATATGTCTCAACACGACAAAGAGTTGAAAGGTATGAATTTTATTTTTATTGCACAAAGTCATTTAGCTGGATGTTTAATTTTAATAGAAAGCAATGGGTGTGAAAACTGCCGCTGGAACTCCTACACATTCTCCACAATGTTCAGGGCACAGTTCCAGCTAATTTTGTCAACAGATTCTAGATTGTGCTGTCAAGATTATAGCTCCTGTCCCAGGAGGTCTGCTGCCCGGCTGCACTGGGAGAGGCAGGCAGGGAAAGGCGAGACCTTGAAAGGAGCTGGGCCTTGAATCTGGTTTGTGGCAGGAAAGGGATTGGATCAATCATCCTGACTATCATAAGGCGGCTGGTTTAAAAGCCCCCTACCTGGGAAGCTCACAGGGAGAACAACATCTCGTGGGTGTTATCATTGAATTTACAGTGTAGAAGGAGGCCAATCGCCCTATCAAGTCTGCATCGGCGCTTGGAAAGAGCACCCTACTCAAGCTTAAGCCCACGCCTCCACCCTATAACCCAGTAAACCCACCTAACCTTATGAACACTAAGGGGCAATTTAGCCTGGCCCAATCCTGCACATCACTGAACTGTGGGAGGAAATCTGAGCATCCCAAGGAAACCCACACAGACACGGGGAGAACGTGCAAACTCCACACAGACAATCACCCGAGACCGCAATTGAACCTAGGTCCCTGGAGCTGTGAAGCAGCAGAGCTAACCACCGTGCTGTCCGAAACAGGAGCCACTGATACCCAGTTATTCCATCTCTAGTACCAACCTGTTTGAGATTAACTTCAAACCGCGAGAGAAGGTTAAGTATAGACCTCACAGGGCAGCACGGTGGTGCAGTGGGTTAGCCCTGCTGCTTCACGGCACCGTGGTTGTGGTGGTGGCAGGGGGGCGGAGGAGAGAGAGAGAGAGAGAGTGATTGAAATTTTGGTCCTCTGGTCTAACTAGCCAAACTTACGATTGAAGTAATATTCAGGTCAAAGGAAATCCAACGTGCTGCCAAATCCCAGAAGCTTACCAGTATTGTCAAACTCCAAGACTTTCTCCTTCA
>NC_092727.1:16106141-16226364 GCF_047496885.1 Scyliorhinus torazame
TCCGTGTGGAGTTTGCACATTCTCCCCGTATCTGCGTGGGTTTCACCCCAACAACCCAAAGATGTGCAGGTTAGGTGGATTGACCACGCTAAATTGCCCCTTAATTGGAAAAAAATATATAATTGGGTACTCTAAATTTAAAAAGAAAGAATTGCACATAAATCGAGACCCTGTCAAGGCGGTATTTAAACAAGAGTTTCAAAATATTCCATCTTTCTCATTTTGTAAATGTGAATTTGCTGATTACAATCTAGAGAAGTTCACCAAAGCAACGATGTTTCCTCTTAAAGTGTTTGCTGTTAATCCCCAGGTAGAGGATGCTCAGCAGTTTCTTAAAGAAGTGAAAGTGGAGAAATATGACTTCACTGAGCACGAGCAGAACTTCTGGTGTTATTGCTGCAAGATGGAAGTGAAGAAACACATCACGAACGAGAGCCTGGCAGTGCTGTACGGAGGGCTGCTGGAGCACTTCGTAAGGTACTGAATCACCTCTTTCCCCCATTTCATGAGCAGTATAGAATAAAGATTTGTCTGCCATAGCGATGGGCAATTTCAGTGGTCACTATTGACAACCATGTGCACTCATTGTTCTGAATTGCAACAAAATAGGAAGCACGAGTATCTTAACTGATCTGAATGTTAACCTTTTGGCTTGGTTGTGTAGCTCAGAACACTTGAAGCAAACCAACACATTCTGGTGGGAAAACAAAGCCGACATTAAATTGAAAGACAAGTTCCTGCTGTCTGGTGATGCTTATGAGAAGTAAGTGGCGGATTTCCACTATTTATTTATTATAAATTTAGAGTACCCAATTCATTTTTTCCAATTAAGGGGCAATTTAGCATGTTCAATCCACCCACCTTGCACATCTTTGGGTTGTGGAGGCGAAACCCACGCATGCACGGGGAGAATGTGCAAACTCCACACGGACAGTGACCCACAGCCGGGATCGAATCTGGACCACTGCGCCGCCCTGCTACCCCTACTCTGCAATTTATACTGTATTATCAAAATTTGTTCTTGTACAACTGTAGAAACGAGAGTAAAGGCCATTCAATAAAATCAAAATTAATCCTCAATCTCAACTCCCCTTTATTGTCTGCTTCCCACAAGATTCCAAAAACATGATCAATCTCAGCCTTGAATACGCTTAACTATTGTGCATTCACAACCGAGTGAAGAGCTCAATCTGGAGTTTGCACATTCTCGCTGTGTCTGCGTGGGTCTCACCCCCACAACCCAAAAAGATATGCAGGGTAGGTGGATTGGCCATGCTAATTTACCCCTTAATTGGAACATTTTTTAAAAAGATGGGGGATTTGGGGACCCATTTTGAAATATGGTCCTGCACCAATGTTCAACCGGCTTCCACAAAGAATGTATGAAAGTGATGGGCAGAAAATGACCTGCTGATCCATCAAGTCTGTCTCATACAGTCATGTTACAGCCAGGCATCCCAATGTTTTATGCAGCATCAGCTATGTCAATTCCTTAATGGGGCAAAATAAACCAATTTTTTTCTTAGTAAAAAACAGTTAATTTGAAGATAAAAGAATACTGGAAAACTCTGCTCAAAGCCCCCAATGGTGGTCAAATAAGTCCCATGAGACTACAGTGAACAAATGGTAACAGCCATCTCTAGGCAGTGGTAATGGCTTCAGCCGGGACCTCATCCGGTTCTCTTTTGAAGTCCTGCTGCAAATTCACACCAACTGCACGGACTAGCAACCATTTCCTTTGTTTTCCCCCCCCCCCCCCCCCCCGTTTGATGTTCTTTGCTATGTCACAAAATATGTATATGCATTATATGGAGGTTAGGGGGGCCCTAACTGTATCCTTAATTGGGGACATGCCTATTGGACACCAATTATGAGAGAAGAAAAATGAATGAAAACTAGGACTTTTTCCAGTTTTTCAGAATTCTCTTTCCACTGTCTATTTTCTTAAGGTTCAAAGTGGCTGTCGCAAAGGCAGTGGAAAACTATGAAGAGAAGGAGGATGAATATATTAAACAGGTATGTTTAGGTTAAATTGGTGTAAATGAATGAGATTCTATGCAATGTTATCGTTAAGGTGTTAGCTGTGGGTAGCATTCTCGCCTCTTGTGTCAGTAGATTGTCACATCCTACTTTGGGGTGTGTGGTTGGGGGGGGGGGTGGGGCAGGAGGAGGGTTGTGGGGCCTCAGCACAAATTCTAACCTGTCACTCGAAATTGCAGTACTGAAAGTGCTGCTCTTTCAGGGGCGCTGTCTTTCAGATGAGGCCCCAGGCTGCCCCCTTGGGTGGGCGTACAGGATTCCATGGCACTATTTCAAAGCTTCGCAGTGCCAGGGTCCCGGCTTCCATTCCGGGTGACTCTGTGGAGTTTGCACATTTTCCCCCTGTCTGCGTGGGTTTCCTCCGGGTGCTCTGGTTTCCTCCCACAGTCCAAAGATGTACAGGTTCGGGAGGTTGGTCATTCTAAATTGCCCCTTAGTGTCCAAAAGGTTTGGTGAGTTAAGGGGACTAGGGCGTGGGTCTCGGTAAGGTGTTCTTTCTGAGGGTAAGTGCAGACGCGATGGGGCGAATGGCTACCTCTTGCACTGTAGGGATTCTATGAAATGGAGAAATATCAAAGAGCAGAGGAATTCTTCCCAATTTTATTTCCCTCTCGAAACCACAAATAAAATATCTGGTTATTTTTGTCACTGTGGGAGCTTGCAAATTGGCTGCGGCATTTTCTACATTTGAACCGTGATGACACTTAAAAATTACTTCACTGGCTGATACACACTTTGGGATGTCCTGAGGTTGTGGAAGGTGGTGTGAAATATGCATGCCTTTCTTTAGCCTATGACCTGCTGCATCTCTGCTGCATTGTCTCTTTCGCAACCATTTAAATAATTAAGATTTGGGCATACTATAAGTCCTGTTATTTTATGTTCCTGTTGTCAAAATATATCCAGTCTTTGACCAAGAAAATCTAATAGTGTTACTAAAGCAAAACCAAAGTGATAACTGAGAATATACAGGTATAATCTTACAACCAGTGCTGTTTAACGAGATTGCACTAAAGTTCTCTTTTTTGTTGTTGTTGTAATACTGGTGTGAAGTTGCCACAGTCCCCAAGGCCTAGAGGTTACTCTCCTCTTTTGAGACAGAGCTGACTGGTGGTGATTTAACCTGGGGGCCACCACGCCTCGGCTGAGGGGCAAGGTTGAGAAGGCGTGGCCTTCATGGATAACCAGCCAGGACGTGAATTGAACCTGTGCTGTTGGTGTCGCTCCACGTCATGAACCAGTCGCCCAGCTAACCGACCTCCTATCTGGGTATGGTGCTGATCAGAAAACTGTTCTTGTGCCCTCCTGGTACTGCGGATTTGCAAGGGACCGTCTTGCTTATTGCTTCAAAGAAGCGCAAGACACTCTGGTTGATATCTCATTGAAACATTAGCATCATTGTTAACAATATCAGCAGGAATTATTTTCTTTGCTATTTGAACAAAGGAGTTAACCTAACCATCTTTTTTAATGCTTCCATTCAGTTACTGTAGTGTACTTGTTACTGATTATGTATTGCCCCTGTCTAAAGGCAGGCCTGTGTTTTTCTCCCCCCCCCCCCCCCCACACTTATTTAATAGATTCCATTGTCTCTCTTGACTTTCCACTTCAGCAACAAGTGATTATTTTAAATTTGTCATTTGTTCAATTCCCTCTAGGAAGCAGAATATATTCGGGAAGTGGAACGAAGAAGACAGGAGGTAGTGCAGGCTGGCTTTGAGGTTGGTTTTACCGGGATGAGCCTGAACCGTATCCATGGCAACTGTTGTATTTTACACCTCCTGATATATGTATTGCGCAATGATTCTGAAAGACATAAATGAGGCTTCCTTGATAATTTGCAGGTTAAGCCAGTACATAGCTAAGCCATAGGAAGGCCCTGAACTTTAGACTCCTGATCTGTTTTGGCAAATCTCAGTGAGGGCGACACTCGAATGGCTGCAATTGGCATTCACTGAACTGATGTTGGAGGGGAAAGTCTCACAGCCTGGATGCTTTATATCAGTCACAATCCAGAGATACTTCCCCCTGCCACCCCAGAGCCCAAAAGCGTGTGCGCAGATATTATGTAAAGCTAGGATTGAGCACTTGACTTCAATTAGTTTTCCAACATTGCCTGTCAACAGTAGGACAACCCCCAGCCACAACTGGAAACAAAAGGATTTTAAAATTCTTAAGCGATGCTGTGTTTTTCCACTTTATTCATACAAAACTCACTCAAACCAAGGAATCTCCAATCTAAAAGCAATTGCTTTAATTCACAGAGTTGAGTTTTGTGGAACAGTTATATGCAGTAATGTCTCTAAATATGGTTCTATTAATATATGAACACTCCCTCCTTTTGGTTTTGCTATTCATGCAGGTTAGGGGAATTGGCCACGCTAAATTGCCCCTTCATGTCCAAAAGGGTAGGTGCTGGTGCAGACTCGATGAGCTGAATGGCCTCCACTGTAAATTCTATGATTTGATTTCTAACTTTTTCTTTTCCTGTATTGAGTGAGGGATATCATTCTCCATTCTGTTAATGTTTATAGAAAATTAGCAGAAAAATGTGATTCGAATGATGGCTTCAATTCAGTGTGCTGAATGGCCTTCCCTTATGCTCTACTCCCTCGAACCTCTGTGGTTCGAACCTCTCTATACATAATGCTCATATCCCACAAACATCTTTTTAATAAACCTTTGTATCTACAAAGATAATTACTTTCCTCCAAATCGGTTAGTCTCGCACCTCAGCTATATGTTCAAAGGCAAAATATGGGTGTCGCTGCTGAGATTAAATGTCTTTGAGGGGGCAATAAAGGTGATGTTGACTAATAACTAGAGGAGCCCCACAACAGGCATGGACTGATTATGAATACTGTATCCCTCATTAGAATGGGAAACATGCTCCTAAACTGCATCTTAGTCAGGTTGGGTATATTTTGAATTTTCTATCTGTGCAATTTAAGAGAATTAAACATCATCTTTGTCTGATTGTACCCCAGAAATGACTCTGGCCCTAAAGGAAGAGGGAAGTTAGGATTTTCTTAAACTGTCAATGAAAATTTTGACACAGATTGAGTATCCTTGACCCGTAACTCCAAAAACCAAACACATCCATAAACCTCGCGACCTTTAGCATGGAAAGTTTAGTTGTTTGCGCTGTTTGTTTACCACGTGGTTTTGTGGCGAACGTTTAAAAAATGAACTTGTGGGCTTGGTGGCACAGTGGTTCGCACTGCTGCCTCATGGTGCCAGGTCACTGTCTGTGTGGAGTTTGCACATTCTCCCCATGTCTGCGTAGATCTCACCCCCACAACCCAAAGATGTGCAGGGTAGGTGGATTGGCCACGCTAAATTGCCCCTTAATTGGAAAATATTTTTAAAAAGGAACTTATTACAGGTGACACAGTGGTTAGAACTTCTGCCTTACAAAGCCAGGGACCCGGCTTCAATTCCAGCCTTGGATGATTGTGTGGAGTTTGCACGTTCTCCCCTTGTCTGCATGGGTTTCCCCCAGGTGCTCCGGTTTCCCCTCAGTTCAAAGATGCGCAGGTTTGGTATGATTACGGGGATAGGGCAGGGAATGGGCCAACGGAGGGTGATCTTTCAGAGGATTGGTGCAGACTCAATTGGCCGAATGGCTTCCTTCTGCACTGTAGGGTTTCTATGGGTATGGAAAGCCTGCAATTATTCAGTGATACAGCTTGCTTTTCTAGCCATTTTATTTACTTTACACAATAGCTAGCCTAGTCTGAAATGCAATTGGCCCCGAGGGTTTCGGGTAAAGGACATTTGACCTAATAGGTAAAAAATTTCCAGTAGCTACATTTATCCCTTTCCCAGTTATCTGTTGAAAATAATGGAAAACCAATTCTCTGTTTAAGATGTTATAAAGAAAATGGACATAATAAATACATCCATTGCGATGTGATTCCACAAATCAAACATTTACTAGGTTGCAATAGCTTGTCACCAATATTCAATATAATATATTATTCTATTAATGTAAATACTTCCTAGACAAGCTTATTTCATATTTAATGCTAGTCTCCTTTGTTTAATATAGGAATAGTGAAGGGGAATGTTTGGAAGATGAAAGGTTTGGTGTATTTGTGTTTGTTTAAGTGAGGAAGGCATTAGCAATGCTTCCAACAACCTTGGAACACGGGAACAATTTGACTCCTGTACCCAGCCCTGAGAGCTCACCAATGTAGGTGACGAGCATGTGAGTTTATAGCTGAGAGTCTGAGATATAGCAGATATACTCAAAAATAGCAGAGGGAGCACTTGTAAAGCTAATTTGTTGTGGATTATATCCTATTCCCCAAGATCATCAAGACCATTGGGGTTGAACATCTAGAGCCTGCATAGCTTTGTTACAATGCATTTTACAGATGAACATCTGGGTGCTTATTCACCTCTTGCAATAGTTACTTTTGATGCTGTATTTTAAACTTTAAGAAAAAAGTGTTGATTTTTCCTGAATCAAAACCAGCCACAGGCAGAGCAGAATTCTGTCGATGGGTTTCCAGTGTTTGCAGTCGACCGCTATGAGAGGTAAGAGAAAAGTGTTTTATTATTATTTTTTAACCTCTATTGATATGTTGACAAAACGTGTAAACATTATCGTTATCATGGCAGTCGGGCCTTGCGGCACCTTTAATCTGTGTTGGAAAATGCATAGATGTGAATACCGAGTGAGGGTATGATCAGGCATTTCTGATCCACACTTGAACATTCATTATCAAGGCTCGCACGTGAAGATTGACCAGGTATTGGATGACCTGATACTGGAAGGTTGCTGGCTCTGATGGGCCCATACCCCAGGAAGAATTGCATAAATTGAGAGGCATTGCCGTGATTCCAACAGTTCGTCCAACATCCCAGAATATCTCCCTCTATTTCCAGTTCCTGGCTCCTTAGTATTTGCAAGTCCTGCCTGTGTTCTATGATTTATAAACTCGGGACAAAACTGTCACTGTTACCTGAATGTCATCTTGTGGGGCATGTCTTAAGGCAGATGTTGAAAGTTATCCCCATGCTGATGCTCCATGTTGGAAAGTCAGCATGTAACACCATATATGTAGGCTTGTGTGACTTCTCTGTCCCGTGAGTGTGGACAGTTGTGGAACCAGAAGCTAGATGTATTCAGTAGGGAAATGGCACTTGGAAAGAGCTATGCTTGTGTGCATTCCAGCAGCTAGCTGCAGAGTGGCACTGACGCAATGTTCTGGGGCCAGATTATTTATCCTTTCACTTATAAATTGTGCGTGTGTATAAAAAATGTTGCAGATGTGTGAGAATCTCTGGTAGGTCTTTTATCTTCCAACAACTATTTTTGCTGTGGCATTCTCTAAATCAAGTCTTAATCACAGATGTTTATATCGGTGGAACCACTAGAAGGTGGAGGGCTTTCAGATTACATTCTATAACTCTTTATCACCCCCTTCCCATTCTACTGTCACCGTGTTTCTTTCTATTGTGTATTTTCTTTCCTTTATATGCCTTCCCCCTCCCCTATTATTTGCAGTTGATATCTGATGGTGTAACGCTGGGGAGATAACTTGTCTTTCCCACAGCAGAAAAATATGGTGCATTTTGATCCAGCGTTAACCCCAACTTCATTGGATTTGATTTGTTTTCTTTGCGTTTAGATAGGGTTTTGTTTTAAACAAATAGGGTCACTGACATTCAAGTAGAATGTTGGCAGTCTCGGGAAAGACAGTGACATTGGAGATCCTGTAAGTTGTTGTCAGTTTTTCCCTTTTTTTTTTTAATGGCTGAAATTGTTTTTCCCAGGAACAGTAGAACTGTTAAAGAGGGATGGTGAACAACTAAAGCTATCCCTGAGTACCAGTTATTCAGCAGTTACAAACTTCTCCTACTTCTTACATTATTAACATCTCAACCATAATACAGGCGGGTTGTGTTATTGCTCCCCCCCCCCCCCCCCAATCCACATACCCCATTCAGCAACTCCGAGAACTGCTGTGCATCTGCTTCTTGCCTCTGCCAAACTAACCACACAAACGATCCTGACTTCCATCCTCTTTGGCTAAGACTCAGTTTCCCATCCCATTTTTTCCCGACCTAGTCAGACTTCTCGACTTGGAGAGATTGGTGCAAAGACGATTCTCGATTGTCTTTGCAAACAGATTTATAGCACAGGAAGTGGAAAGGGGAATGTTTCCGAGACCAGCAATTTCTTGGATGGTTTTCTTATTCCCACATAAACTGCTGACGAGAAGACGCACTGTGAATATTCATGTGATAACACCATGAATTCCAGAGAGTTGAGGAGGAGCGATAAAGTAAAAATGCCTTCCGTTTCCAATCTTAATGTTGGAATGTATCTGGTGGAGTGAGGATACAGATACACAGCTTTTATTTCTGTGTGTTGGAATTGTGGAGGGTATTCAGCCTGCAGTTGCTCAGGCTGCAGAGCCCTGTCGTTATGTTGCTGCTATCCGTGAAGGTCGGCCATGGTCCGAAGGAGTGATAGATTCATACTTTCAATGAAAATTCATTCATCTGTTCGTTTGTTGAGGGGGTGGTGGGGAGAGCATGCTCTTTTACAAAAACTATTCAGATAATTTTATTGTCTCTCTCTCTGCAAGTCCTGGTGTTGGTGCCTACAGCACGGAAGACACAGAACCTGGACCGAGTGGAGTACATTTTCATCAACCCAATAATATGACAAATGGACAAACCTTGACTTTCGTTGGTGAACAGGTGATGTGTGAATATATAATGGAGGTACTTCTGTGAAGTGTCAATGTGTTTTGGGTGCATAACAGTATTAAATGTTGCAGCAAAATATATTAAAATGGAAGGAAAGTTTGATGTGCAATGCTGCAGCACCCTTGATTCCTTTTCATTGCTTATTTGGGGAGAGAATTTGCACTGTTTCTTCCAACTTCCATCTACTTTCTGAAGCCTTGTGGCACTTCAGTGCGGCTTGTTGCAGTAAAGAGTTTGGAGCTGTCCTGCTGTAATCTCATACTCTCGCTCTAGATCTACCGACATATCAAGGTGGCCTATACTAAAGTCAGTTGTAATCCAACCTTTGCGGTTTGTGCTGAAATCAGATATACTCCAAGCATCAACTATTTGGATTTTTAAAAAGCTTTTAGAGAAATTGCTTCAGGCTTGAGACTGCTCTCTTGAGAATAAACTTAATATCAGCAATCCACTTGAGAAGGGGTTTGAAGGGGCACGGGACGGTGGTGCAGTTGTCAGCACTGCTGCCTCACAGCGCTGAGGACCCGGGTTCGATCCCAGCCCCGGGTCAACATACGTGAGGAGTTTGCATTCTCTGCGTGGGTCTCACCCCCACAACCCAAAGATGTGCAGGGTAGGTGGATTAGCCACGCTAAATTGCCCCTTGATGCACGATCAATAACCTCAGAAACAAGATTGGAGACAATTGAAGGGTTTAATACGCTAGATGTTTCCACCATAAGACATAGGAGTGGAAGTAAGGCCATTCGGCCCATCGAGTCCACTCTGCCATTCAATCATGGCTGATTTCAACTCCATTTACCCGCTCTCTCCCCATAGCCCTTAATTCCTCGAGAAATCAAGAATTTATCAACTTCTGTCTTAAAGACACTCAACGTCCCGGCCTCCACCGCCCTCTGTGGCAATGAATTCCACAGACCCACCACTCTCTGGCTGAAGAAATTTCTCCTCATCTCTGTTCTAAAGTGACTCCCTTTTATTCTAAGGCTGTGCCCCCGGGTCCTAGTCTCCCCTGCTAATGGAAACAACTTCCCTACATCCACCCTATCTAAGCCATTCATTATCTTGTAAGTTTCTATTAGATCTCCCCTCAACCTCCTAAACTCCAATGAATATAATCCCAGGATCCTCAGACGTTCATCGTATGTTAGGCCTACCATTCCTGGGATCATCCGTGTGAATCTCCGCTGGACCCGCTCCAGTGCCAGTATGTCCTTCCTGAGGTGTGGGGCCCAAAATTGCTCACAGTATTCTAAATGGGGCCTAACTAATGCTTTATAAAGATTCAGAAGTATATCCCTGCTTTTATATTCCAAGCCTCTTGAGATGAATGACAACATTGCATTTGCTTTCTTAATTACGGACTCAACCTGCAAGTTTACCTTTAGAGAATCCTGGACTAGGACTCCCAAGTCCCTTTGCACTTCAGCATTATGAATTTTGTCACCGTTTAGAAAATAGTCCATGCCTCTATTCTTTTTTCCAAAGTGCAAGACCTCGCACTTGCCCACGTTGAATTTCATCAGCCATTTCTTGGACCACTCTCCTAAACTGTCTAAATCTTTCTGCAGCCTCCCCACCTCCTCCATACTACCTGCCCCTCCACCTATCTTTGTATCATCGGCAAACTTAGCCAGAATGCCCCCAGTCCTGTCATCTAGATCCTCTGGGACTTTCCCGGACTCCAGTGACTTTTGAAAGATCATAACTAACGCCTCCACTATTTCTTCAGCTATCTCCTTTAGAACGCTAGGATGTAGTCCATCTGGGCCCGGAGATTTATCAATTTTTAGACCTCTTAGTTTCTCTAGCACTTTCTCCTTTGTGATGGCTACCATATTCAACTCTGCCCCCTGACTCTCTGGAATTGGTGGGATATTACTCATGTCTTCTACTGTGAAGACTGACGCAAAGTACTTATTTAGTTCCTCAGCTATTTCCTCGTCTCCCATCACAAAATTACCAGCGTCATTTTGGAGCGGCCCAATGTCAACTTTTGCCTCCCGTTTGTTTTTAATGTATTTAAAGAAACTTTTACTATCATTCCTAATGTTACTGGCTAGCCTACCTTCATATTTGATCCTCTCTTTCCGTATTTCTCTCTTTGTTATCCTCTGTTTGTTTTTGTAGCCTTCCCAATCTTCTGACTTCCCACTACTCTTTACCACATTATAGGCTTTCTCTTTTGCTTTGATGCATTCCCTAACTCCCTTTGTCAACCATGGCTGCCTAATCCCCCCTCTGATAACCTTTCTTTTCTTTGGGATGAACCTCTGCACTGTGTCCTCAATTACTCCCAGAAACTCCTGCCATTGCTGTTCTACTGTCTTTCCCACTAGGCTCTGCTCCCAGTCGATTTCGTCAGTTCCTCCCTCATGCCCCTGTAGTTACCTTTATTTAACTGTAACACCTTTACATCTGATTCTACCTTTCTTTCAAATTGGAGATTGAATTCTACCATATTATGATCACTGCCTCCTAAGTGCTCCCTTACTTTAAGATCTTTAATCAAGTCTGGCTCATTACATAACACTAAGTCCAGAATGGCCTGTTCCCTCGTGGGCTCCATCACAAGCTGTTCCAAAAAGCCCTCCTGTAAACATTCAATGAATTCCCTTTCCTTGGGTCCACTGGCAGCATTATTTACCCAGTCCACCTGCATATTGAAGTCCCCCATGATCACTGTGACCTTGCTTTTCTGACATGCACTTTCTATTTCGTGGTGTATTTTGTGCCCCCGGTCCTGACCACTGTTAGGCCTGTACATAACTCCCATTATGGGTTTTTTGCCTTTGTGGTTCCTCAACTCTACCCACACAGACTCCACATCATCTGACCCTATGTCATTTAGTGCTATTGATTTAATTTCATTCCTAATTAACAAGGCAACCCCGCCTCCTCTGCCCACCTCCCTGTCTTTTTGATATGTTGTGAATCCCTGGATGTTTAAATGCCAGTCCTGAACCCCCTGCAACTATATCTCTGTGATGCCTACCACATCATACCTGCCAGTCACAATCTGGGCCACAAGCTCATCTACCTTGTTCCGTACACGGCGCGCATTTAAATATAGCACCTTTAATTCTCTATTGACCGTCCCTTTTTGTTTTCTTAGTGTGGTGGACCTTGGTTTACTGAGCCTTTCCAGACACTGTGTCATATTTTGTGGGATGGGGACTATCGTAACCTCTCCTGAGTTTTGTCTTTTCGTGCTTTTTTGTATTCGTAAGCAGCTACGCTTCCCACTGATTACTTCACCTCTTGGTTCCCTGACTTTCCCTTCCCCCCCAATCTTTAGTTTAAAGTCCTATTGACCACCCTATTTATTCTTTTCGCCAGAACACTGGTCCCAGCTCGGTTCAGGTGGAGACCATCCCAACGGTATAGGTCCCCCCTGTCCCAAAACTGATGCCAGTGTCCCATGAAAAGGAACCCCTCTTTCCCACACCACTCTTTCAGCCACGTGTTAACTTCCCTTATTCTTGCCTCCCTATGCCAATTTGCACGTGGCTCGGGCAGTAATCCGGAGATTATGACCCTTGAGGACCTGTTTTTTAATTTGAATCCTAGCCCTTTATAATCTCTAAACAGGTCCTCTTTCCTAGACTTGCCTTCCTAGACATGGACCACAACAACTGGATCCTCCCCCTCCCTCTCCAGTATCCTTTCAAGCCGGTCAGAGATGTCCCGCACCCTAGCACCGGGCAGGCAACATACCATGCGGGACTCTTTATCCTGCTCACAAAGGATACTATCTATCCCCATGATAATAGAATCCCCTACAACTACAACTTACCTATTTACTCCCTCCCCTTGAATGGCCTGCTGAACCATGGTGCCTTGGTCAGCTGACTCATCCTTCCTGCAGCCCTGTTCGCCATCCACACAGGGAGCAAATGCCTCATACCTGTTGGACAGAGTCAAGGGCTGAGGCTCCTGAGTTCCTGACTGCTGGTTCCCTTTACCTGCCTGACTTGTAGTCACACCCTGCTGTCCCTGGCCACTGGCAGGATTTAAACTACTTACTCTGACAGGTGTGACTGCCTCCTGAAACACAGTGTCCAGGTAAGTCTCCCCCTCCCGGATGTGCCTCAGTGTTTGAAGCTCAGACTCCAGCTCATCAACTCTGAGCCGGAGCTCTTCGAGCAGCCAACACTTACTGCAGATGTAGTCGCTGCAGCTCGCAATGGGATCTGCCAGCTCCCACATCAAGCAGCTCAAGCACATCACCTGACCAGCCATCACTAATTAATTAATTAGTTTAATTTAAGTTTGAGTTTAGCTGTGTTTTTTTTTTAAATTTGGGGCAGATTTGCTATCAACCACTCAGATCACAGCTTCCCTCTGACGTCACTTTTGGGGGGAAAAAACTGGAAAACAGGAAGTTTCCGTTAGGTTTTTATACTCACAGAGACTGCTCCTCCTCCTCCGAACGGCTCCCGAAATTAGGCCCGAAGAAAGAGAGAGAACAAAACAGTAGGGAAAAAGCACCTTCTCCCACTCTTCACTGAATTACCTCACTGCACCAAATTACCACTCGGTCTGTATCTCTCTCACTCAGGCTGTGTGGCCTTGACCTGCGCAATGCTTACTAATGTGCGCTTTCTGTCTCTTTTATACAGACTTTAGGATGACTCACACTAAAACTTCAAAGAGAAGAAAACAATGTGTACCTTTGTGCCCCTTAACAGGCCTCAGGTTACTGCCAGATAACTGCCTCTCAGCAATTAGGGTGGGGGCAGCTTCAGCCAATCAGACACTAGTCTACACTGCACTTTTAACTGAAAAACAGCAAAATTAGATGAACCACTTACCTTTCCTGGTTACCCCAGCAGCGCAGGTACAGAAGAAAGCTGCTGGGGCGGCACGGGCTCTTATACCCCGCCTTGCAGGGTGGAGCTAACATACTAGCTTATCCAGTGGAAACAAGTACATTCTCCACCAATGGTATTCTGGCATTACTAGGTACCGTAATCCTCCTAATGCAGACTACCACACCCCTTAATTGGGGAAAAAAAATTGGGTGCTCTAAATTTATTTTTAAAAAGCGGTTTGTAGATTTTTTAAGTCCCTTGACTTACATTTATTTGGTATGTATAATGTAGTTTTAAACCTGAGCAATACACTTGTATTTTCATAGCGGTTATGGTATTCATAAAGGCTAAGACACTGCATAATTGTTGCTATGACTGTGATATGATGTAGCTGACCCATGTAGTCTGGTCATATGAGTATATGAAAAAGCAAAAATGATACTAACATTTACTTGAATATTCCATCTTTTTAATGTGCAATTTTAATTTGGGTTTGGTCTGCTTGGATTTGCAATTAATGTCTCAAACTTTTCCTACAGTTCCAGCTATCCGAACCAGAAACCAGGAATATTCACACAGGTGAAGAAATCACTTTCTGCAGGTTTTCAATGTGTACTGTAATGCCTCATTTTGAAGTGGAATTTGGGAAAAGATTAGTATGCAAGTGTTATATATTTGGATGATGCAATGATCAGTAAACCTCTTCTGTGTGAAGTAGTAATTTGCAAATTTTCACTAAGTATAAACCAGATTTTTTACTGGTGTAGTTACTTGAATATCACTTGAGTAAATGCTGCTGATTAACAGGCAGACATACAGTGGGCTGCATTATTAGCCACTTAAGTTTATTCTACTGCAAAATCTGATGAACAAATTTCACCTTAATTTCCATCATGAGGGTCTGGAAACAATAGGTGTAACCTAATAGCATGTTTTTGGTGTAGTTTATTTGCAGAAATGTGAATATTTTTCTAGTGACCCAACACATGTATAATTAGGCCATTTTATATAAATTTTCAAACTTTTAGTTTCTCCCTTCTTCCCTCTTTCTGATTTTTTTCCTTTAATATTCTGAGAGTCACTCGCAAGGCTGACATTTATTGCCTATCCCTGGTTGCTGTTGAGAAGGTAACAGTGAGTCACCTTTCTGAATGCTACAGTCTGTTTGCTGGAGGTACTCCCACATTTCTCATCTAAGAGAATAGCAGCATACTGCTGGCCTTCAACAAATTATATATGAGAGGATACCTCGCCATCTGGATCTGTGTACTGTACATGATAAATGTTCTCTCCCTTCCAACTTAACTGTATATTTCTCATTTAAATTCTTCTGTTTAATATTATAAATCATTTTACTCAGAATTTTCAGGATCACGAGGGCAGGTTGTAATCTTGTTGGATATCTGCATCTTCACTTCTGCAAAACCTCAAGTTGCAAACCTATATTTATTTGTGAAATAAATTCGACCAGATTCTTCTGTAAAAAGATGCACCTTCTTTACACTGTTGCCATTTATTATTTTTCTCCACCTTTAACATTATAGTTCTGTTCTGATTAAGATCATGCTCTAGTGATTGTACCTTTGTCTCCAGCTGATAATCTTTATGTCTGACCTCCAGGTGCTACTCCACCCTGGCTTATTGTCGAGGATGATCCAGACACTACACCAAAGCCAATAGGGCCATCTTATGAGGAGTTTATCCAACAGAGTATGTGTTTGATATTCTGGATGACCACTTAATTAGAATGGATTGAGATGTCATGAAATCATAATGTTACGGCACAGAAAACAACAATTTACATTTTTTTGAAAAAGAAAATATTTTATTGAGGCATTTATAATTTTAACATTCTAAACAAGAGCAGTCCAACACACAAAAGAAAACTCCAGTAAATGCCCAACTCTTTCTCCCCCCCCCCCCCCCCCCCCCAGCCGGTACTAACTCCTACCTACCCATATATTAGATTCCCTGCCCTTATTCTTCACTGCTGTGCCTCCCCTTCCCCTCCTTCTGACAATCCATTTTCCTTAAAGTCGATGAACGGCTGGCACCTCCGAGGGGATTCCTGTAATGAACCCTTTACGGCGAACTTCATCTTCTTTAGCCTGAGAAATCCTGCTATGTCACGGACCCACACCCCGTCTTTGGAGGCTCCCAGTCCCTCCATTGCAGCAAAATCCGGCTCCGGGCCACCAGGGAGGCAAAGGCCAAAATATCGCCCCCCCACCCCCCCCCCCGGATCTTACGACACTCCAAATATTATGACCTCTGGGCTCGGAGTCACCCTCCCTTCCAGGACCTCTGACATGACATCCGAGAATCCCTGCCAAAATCCCCTCAGCCTCAGACACGCCCAGAACATATGTACATGATTCGCCAGACTTCCCCCGCACCACCCACATCTGTCCTCCACCTCTTCAAAAAACCTACTCATCCGGGCCAGTCGTGAGCTCTGTGGACCACCTTGAACTGGTTCAGGCTAAGCCTGGCACACGACGAGGATGTGTTGACTCTCCTTAGGGCCTTCTCCACTAGCCCTACTTCCAACTCCCCTCCCAACACGTCCTTCCACTTCCTCTTCACCTCCCCGATTGGGATGCCTTACCACTCCATCAATTCCTTATATATTTCTGAAACCCTCCCCTCGCCAACTCCTGTTTTAGATATCACCTTGTCCTTTAGTCCCCTTAGAGGGAGGCGAGGGAATCTTGGAACTTGGCTCCGGAAAAAGTCCCGCACCTGCAGGTACCGAACTCCGTTCCCACCCGGCAACTCAAACTCCTCCTCTAGCTCCTCCAGGCTCGGCAAACCCTCCTCAATGAAGAGATCCCCAAACCTCTCAATCCCTGCCCTCTGCCACCTCCTAAAGCCCCAGTTCAGCCCCCCCCCCCCCCCCCCCCCCCCCCCCCCGCAGAGCGAACAGGTGATTGTCACAGATCGGTGACCACACCGCCCCCTCCAGTCTCATGTGCTGCCTCCATTGCCCCCACACTCTCAGGGCTGCCACTACCACTGGGCTTGTGGAGTAACGAGCCGTCGAAAACGGCAGAGGGGTCGTTAACCGTGCCTCCAGACTCGTGCCCTTGCAAGATGCTGCCTCCACTCATTCCCACACACCGACCTTCCCCCCCCCCCCCCCCCCCCCCTTACCCATCGAAATATTGACCGCCCAGTAGTAGTTAATAAAGTTCGGGAGGGCCAAGCCTCCCTCCCCGCGCCCCTGCTCAAGAAGGACCTTCTTGGATTGGATTGGATTTGTTTATTGTCACGCACCAAGGTATTTTTCTGCGAGCAGCTCAACGGATCATTAAGTCCTCACCCTCGTGGCTTTCCCGGCCCATATAAAACCCGAGATCACTGCGTTCATCTTCCTAAAAAATGCCTTGGGGGATGGAGATTAGAAGATACTGAAACACAAACCGCAATCTCGGGAGGACTGTCATTGTCACAGTCTGTACCCTCCCCGCCAATGACAGCGGGAGCATGTCCTTCCTACGGCAGTCCCCTTTCATTTGCTCAATCACCCTGCCCAAATTTGGTTTATGAAGCTGATCCCAGTCCCTTGCCACCTGAATCCCCAGATACCGAAAACCCCTTCTCACCACTTTGAACGGCATCTCCCTCACTCGCCTCTCCTGCCCCCTTGCCTGGATCGCAAAGACCGCGCTCTTGTTCATGTTCAGCTTGTACCCTGAGAACTGGCCAAATTCCTCCAGTATTCCCATAATTCCTGCAATTCTCCCCCAATGGGTCTGTTATATAAAGGAGCAAATCATCCACATAGAGCAAGACCCTATGCTCCCCTTCTCCCCCCCCCCCAACCACACACACACTATCCCCCACCAAATATTTGATGCCCTTAGCGCCATTGCCAAAGGCTCTATGACCATGGCAAACAGTAGTGGGGAGAGTGGACACCCCTGTCTTGTCCCCCTGCACAGACTAAAATACTCTGATCGAACCCAGTTGGTCCTTACATTCGCCACCTGTGCCTGATCCACGAATCCCTGCCCGAACCCAAACCTTCCCAGGACATCCCACAGGTACTTCCACTCCACCCAATCAAAGGCCTTTTCTGCGATCATGGCCACCACCACCTCGCGCCCCTCCGCAGGCATCATTATCACATTTAGGAGCCATCTAATATTGGACGTCAGGTGTCGTCCCTTCACAAATCCTGTCTGGTCCTCCCCTATTACCCCAAGAACACAGTCCTCTACACGTGTGGCCAAGATCTTTGCCAGCAGTTTCACATCCACATTCAACAGGGAGATCGGCCTATACGACCCACAACTCTCCGGATCCTTATCCAGCTTCAAAATAATGGAAATCGATGCCTGCGATAACTTTGAGGGGAGCACTCCCCTCATTAAAAGCCTTTACCAGGAGCAGTCCCGGAAAACTTTTTATAAAACTCAACCGGGTATCCGTGAGGTCCTGGGGCCTTCCTTGATTGCATCGCCCCCAACCCATCTATAACCTCCCCCAGCCCAATTGGGGCTCCCAGACCCTCCACCAACTCATCTATCCTCGGGAACTCCCGCCCCCCCCCCCCCCCAAGGAATCGCTTCATACCCTCCTCCCTGGCTGGGGGTTCCGATTTATACAATCTACTGTAAAATTTCCGAAACACACCATTCACCCCCGCCGGATCCAAAACCACCCTCCCCTTCCTTTACTTTCCCAATCTCTCGCCTCCTCCTGTTTCCTCAGCTGATGCTCAAATAACCTGCTGGCTTTTAACAATTTACATTTTTATATAACACCTATTGTATATAATATTGAAAAGTGTTCCCAGGGTGGTTCACGTGAGGTAATTTAAGGACGGGTGACCAAAAGATCGGTCAAAGAGATGGGATAAAGGAGGCATTATGATCCCTGTGGAGACCAACAAACCAAGCAACGAATGGAATTTAGCAAATGATCCCGACGAGAAAACAATGCTTAAGATTTTACTTTTTGCAGGGCAGCACGCTGGCGCAGTGGTTAGCATTGCTGCCTCACGGCGCCAGGGTCCCAGGTTCGATCCCGGCCCTGGGTCACTGTCTGTGTGGAGTTTGCATTCTCCCCATGTTTGTGGGTTTCACCCCCACAACCCCAAGATGTGCAGGGTAGGTGGATTGGCCACGCTAAATTGCCGCTTAATTGGAAAAAATGAATTGGGTACTCTAAATGTAAACATTCTTTTTATCACTTTTTGTAACTTTAATGATCATAAATTAACAGGCAAATTGATGTCAGTTTAGCTCAGTTGGCTGGACAGCTGGTTTGTGATGCAGAACGAGGCCAGCAGCACAGGTTCAATTCCCGTACCCCCTGAGGTTATTCATGAAGGCTCCACCATCTCAACCTTGCCCCTCACCTGAGGTGTGGTGATCTTCAGTTTAAATCACCACCAGTCAGCTCTCCCTCTTGAAGCCTATGGTCATCTGGAACTGTGGTAACTTTACATAATTTTAAATTACTCATTAAATAGTGAATACGAAGATTTCGATCTCCGATTTACTGGATGGTCCAGTCAAGCTTATATGGCACTAATTTGAAAATGAAAATCGCTTGTCACAAGCAGGCTTCAAATGAAGTTACTGTGAAAAGCCCCTAGTCGCCACATTCTGGCGCCTGTTCGGAGAGGCTGGTACAGGAATTGAACCTGCACTGCTTGGCCTGCTTTAAAAGCCAGCTATTTAGCCCTGTGCTAAACCAGCCCGAGTCCTTTGAAAGCTCTCAACCTCCTCGGGTAGAATTCCAGCTCTTTTCAGAGGATTTAGCCTCCCATCCTCAACTACCAGCAACTCTAATCAATCGGAGTTCTTCGGGCACTTCTGCAGAATCGTCTCAGCTCTGCTCATGACAACTTGAGGCCGTGGATCCCCTAGAAACACCTTTATCCGAGAAGGCCATGACAACCTTGTGCAATGGGTCAGTCGGTTACATGCACTGACAAGAACAGCTGCAACATCCTTTATATTTAAATAATTTGCTTGTTGGCAGCTCCTAGATTCAAACTTATTTTTCATTTTCAACTGCATCATTCTCTTCTGCACCTGATCACTTGGCATGTTTCTATGCTCACCCCTGGATAGTATGATTGTGGGCTTCTGCACCTTCCCTATTGCATTCAGGCAAGCATTGTCCTGAACCACGCCATACCAAGTGAAGTCAGGTGGGACAAGGGTATGTATGCCTGCTACCCGACCATGGCAAGCTCGAATGAGCACACCCCGAAGGAGGAACCCAACCAAGCTGCGCTGTACCTCCCAAAAGTCTGGTGCAATAGGTGGCCTCTGAGTCATAGCTGTGCGTCCACCTCTCATCTGCCAGCCACCCACTGTGGAGATCATCACAGAGGTGAGGAAGAGAGCTTGAAAGCCAGGTAGTTGAAGGTATGGTCTCTAATGTTAATGTTTAAAATTAGGGATGCTCAAGGTCAGTATTGGAGGATCAGTGATATTCAGTTGTTGGGGGTTGGAGATTACATGGGCCACAGAAGAATTTGAAAACCAGAATGAAAATGTTGGACTTGGAACCAACGTAGGTCAGTGAGCACAGGGGTAGATGTTTGATTGAGATGTGGTGAGTTAGGATAAGGGCAGCAGTTTCAGATGAGCTCCAGTTTTAAATGACCATTTAACATGTAACCCACATTTTTCTCTTCTGACTAACTAATGGCAGCACAGTGGTTACCACTGCACCAGGGTCCCAGTTCAGGTCACTGCCTTTGCGGAATCTGCACGTTTTCCTCAAGTCCCAAAAGACATTCTGTTGGGTGAATTGGACATTAAATTCTCCCTCAATGTTCCTGAAAAGGTGCCGGAATGTGGCGACTAGGATTTTTCACAACTTCATTGCAGTGTTAACATAAGCTGACTTATGACACTAAAAGATGATTATTCATGGCGCCGAGGACCTGGGTCAGTCTGCATGGGTCTCACCCCCACAATCCAAAGATATGCAGGGTAGGTGCATTGGCCACACTACGATGCCCTTAATGGAAAAACTGGGTACTCAAAAAGATTGTTAATCGCATCCTGCTCATAGAATTTACAGTGCAGGAGGCCATTCAGCCCATCGAGCCTGCACCGGCACTTGGAACGAGCACCCTACTCAAGGTCAACACCTCCACCCAACACTAAGGACAATTTATCATGGCCAATCCACCTAACCTGCACATCTTTGGAGGAAACCGGAGCAAAATGTGCAGACTCCGCACAGTCAGTGACCCAAGCCAGAATTGAACCTGGGACCCTGGAGCTGTGAAGCAATTGTGCTACCCACAATGCTACCGTGCATTCTGGTTGTTCGCTGTACCCTTTAAGTATCTTGTTTGAAGGCAATGAGGCATTTTGTAACCATTAAAAAATGTTCAAGGGAGCAGTGGTTAGCACTGCTGCCTCACAGCACCAAGGTCCCAGGTTCAATCTGTCCATGTAGTTTGTGTGGTCTCACCCCCCACAACCCAAAAGATGTGCAGGGTAGGTTGATTGGCTATGCTAAATTGCCCCTTAATTGGAAAAAATAATTGGAAGCTGTAATTTTTAAACTGGTCAAGCCACCTTTCAATTTCTTGTTCTAAATTTATGCTCAGATTATGGTATTCCTGAACAAAGGAACTATTTGGAAACCTTTTTAGATAATCTCTTGCACCCCTCTGCTCTATTGGCCAAAAACACAACTCCTCAAATGATGACCCTCAACTGTGAATCTCCTGTGCATATTATTAGTTAAAGAATACTTGTAATAGGCCAAGTAAAGATGAACTTCATTGTTTGCAGTGGTTAGATAATGAGCATATGGATTTGCAGTTCTGTATTTGAAAGTCAAATTTGGAAAGTCACAAAAAGCTAATTGAATGATATATTTTAGGAAAATAACAGACTAAAACCATAGTTGGAAGTGTGAGTATAGTCAGAATTTTGAGGCAATAGAGGGTGGTTCATTACCATGCTGCCTGGTATGAGCAAATACAAATAGGGAAATATTCATTTGAATACAGGTGATTTGATGGAAGGACATGGGGTAAAGCAGGGCAATGAAGGTTATGAAGCTGCAAACTGCAGGTAATTAACTCTGACCATGTTGACATTCAACCAGTTTGATATAAAGGAACAGGGCAGGCATAAGATTAAGACTACTGCTAAAAGGTAGGCCAATATCAAGCTGCATTGAAGACAAAGTAGCACTTGCTAACTTACAGCACCTTCCAGCGCAGTAGCATGAATTCATCTTTGGTTTTCGGAAAGATTTTGTACAATTAAATTCACCGGTACTCAAGACGTGTTTTAATTTCAGAAGAGAAAGAGAAACTGAAGAAACTTCCTCCAAATAGAGTTGGTGCAAATTTCAACCACACGTCGGAGACCGACGATTCATGGTTGCCATCATTTGGCCGGGTGTGGAATGATGGCAGAAGGTGGCAATCCAGGTTAGAGATTTTGCTTCGATAACCTTAATTACCCAGCAGCCAGCCTCCTTTGATATGCAGTGTCTCAATTACCAACGGGTTTCATTCTTTTACATGGTCAGTGACTTAATTGGTACTAATTCCTAGCCTCTATTTGGCTGTTATGCATTGTCCACCTTCTTGAACAGATTTCTTTCACATTGCAGGCATCAGTTCAGGTTAGAGGAAGGCAAAAAAAGAAAACGGGACAAGAGATGACCAGGACGTTAAAATGGTTGATACTGTTAATATTTAATGTTAGGTACTTATTACTAGACTCACCCTGTATAAAAACATTGAAAGATTTTGTACTCTAGTAAATAGTTGAATTCCAATACAATAACCAGGAACTGTAAATTATTTAATCTCACTAATGGTATAGTTTGATTTATAAGCCACTATCCTAACTGCTGGCTTAACTATTGTAAACTAAAATTCAATGGAAAAAAGTTTGTTCATAAGACTTCAATTTCCATGCAATAAAACTTGTAGAAATGGAATTATTTGGTCAGCTCCATCTTTGTAAATGAGTTTGGAGTATCACTGTGCTGACTTGCAAAATCTCACCCTACAATGAGTGACCAACCATTTACAGGTCACAATCTACAGAATGACATACCACAGCAAACAACTACTACTATTATAGACAAGCACATTGTTAGGAGAAAAACAATGAATGGCATTTTCATGTAAACCATTCCTGGCCATGTATCTGTGCTATCAACAAAAACATGTTATGTATTCCATCTCATGAACTCAAATGCAGGTCCCCAGCACCATCCTAACCTGACCAAGGGGGTACATTGGATATTCTAATACTTTTAACCTGTGGTCTAACAACCCGCAGAAGCAAGTAGTCAATCAATCACACAACACACATACATTGTGGTACAACATTTTTTATTTTACATTTGTATCTAAATATCTTCACTTCACCCCAGAACCTGAAAAGAAAAAGGAAATGTTTAGATGGTTAAGTTCAGACAACTAATCTGAAAATTCTCAACCTAAAATAAGGTTAAATCTTCAGACACTTCCATGATGTTTAACCCAGGGTAAACTTGATACCTAAAATTAGTTAATGGCAGCAGTCATTTTAAATACTAGTTCCATATGCACGTACAAACTATTCATTCAGACTGGCCCAATCCTGACCTAATATCTACTCTGGTGTTCTTCCAAAGGAGCAACTGTTGTGATCAACACCAGGGACTGTAATCTTAATTGATGCTGCGCAATCATGACCAGAGATTAGAACGCCCCTCAGCTGCCAGGGTTGATACAGAAAAGGGTAAAAATCAAATTAACCGAAGAGTCTGCATCCTAATCAATCTTGTATGCCTCACTATTTAATGCCGGAACCAGCAGCATAGCCAGAGAAACTCAGCGTTGAAACTTTACCAAAAGGCGGACTGCACACTGGAAAGAATTCAAAAGTGCAGGTTGCCTCATACAATCCAGTCTGCTGTGCACTCAGAACATTTAGATGGGGAATGTGCACTCTTGTTCATTGTTGAGAGTTCATAGAAGCACTTCATTCCCCCCCAGTGAAAACGACGGGAAAGATCACTAGCAGCTACAAGGTGAGGAAATACTGATAGCTGTCCGAACAGTACCTGTTTAAGCATCATCTGCAGCAGCAGGTGCATCCCCTCCTTTGGTGTTTCGTGTGTAGATAACCTGTGCTCTGTGTTTGCACACCAGCTTGATCATACCTACAAAACAAAGTTACATAGGATAGTATTTTTCAAACTTTCCCCCAACAGGACCCACTTTTACCTGACGGCCAACCTCCGCAACACACAATTTGTGCTCCCCTTTAAGAGACGGGGGAAGCTTCCTTGGCCCTCACAATCTGTCTAATCAGGTTCACAGGAGAGGGCAATGCGTATGTGTGGGTTTCCTTCCACAAGTCCCAAAAGATGTGCTGTTAGGTAATTTGGACATTCTCAATTCTCCCACTGTATCCGATCAGGCTCGAGTGTGGCGAGTAGGGGATTTCCACAGTAACTTCATTGCAATGTTATGTAAGCCTACTTGTGACAAAGATGATTATTATTATATGGGGATAGGGTAGATAGGTGGGCTTGAGTAGGGTGCTCTTTGTAAGGGCCGGTGCAGACTCGATGGGCCGGCTGGCCTCCTTCAGCACTGTAAATTCTATGATTATATATATATCAGGGAAAGGTTTGCCAGTTCCTTTGAGGTCAGGAAATATTTTTGTACATGTAGGTTGTTGTGAAGGGCAATAGCAACAAAATGCTGCTTCTCCTCCATACTGAATACTCCTCGGAGACGCTACACCAGAAGGCCGACAGCCTCATGGACTAGTGGCATGTTTTTAATATGCTGTCACGGGTCAGCTGTAAGGTAATAATTTACCCAGGGGTCTCAAACACAAAATGAATCTTCATCCACCACTTCGCTTTCAAAATCTGAAACTTCTCTGGGAAGTAGTGGCAAAAACTGCCGATCGGCACAGCCTGATGCGACTGAATATGGCTCACCAGCCTATTGATAGATCCTTTTTATTTTTAAATTTAGAGTACCCAATTCTTTCTTTCCCAATTAAGAGGCAATTTAATATAACCAATTCACCTACCCTGCACATCTTTGGGTTGGGTGATATCCACCCAGACGCAGGGAGAATGTGCAAACTCCACATGGCCAGTGCATGACCCAGGATCAAAGCAGGTCCTCGGCACCATGAGGCAGCAGTGCTAACCAATGCACCACCCTGACAGTTCCCTTACTAACACTGTTTTCTTTGCTACGGGAGTCGAAAGCAATCATCATCTTTCCCTTGCAATTTGACGTTGTTAGTTTGGAATTGAAAAGAACAAAGCTATGCCTCAAATCATCGATCTTGTTTTGTTGGCTGTACAGTGTCTAGCATGTTTGTCCTGCCATGGACTTTCCTGCGCAGCTTACTCCAGCATATTTAGTTGCTAAACCCTGGCCCATTAGTCTCTGCCCCCCTCTTCATATCAAAACAATCTTCAGTTTTCCAAAGTCCTGTTGCCTTGCTTGCAACTAGAAAAATGGAAGAATCTCTCCTCAGTGATTTTGTACCAAACATATTGAAGCCAAGGTCCCGTGACCCATTGCTTCTGGCTGGAAGACTGCATCATTCCATTCAAAAGCTGGACGTGGCCACTTCTCCCTCAATCAAACAGCTTGCTGAATGACCCTCACAGCACCCACTCGCAGGCCGCATCCCAGTTTGAAAAACACTTGACACAGATCAAGCCCAGGGATACAATTCAACTCTAAATTACGGCCAGTTCAGGTTGATCATATAGGAATAATGCAGGTTAAGTGGCGACGAAAGCGAACATCGCCTGGCAGCGGCAGGACAGTTCCTTTTCATGAACCAGGCATGAACATAAAAGACAATGAAAAATGGATAGAAAGACATTCACGTCCACATATAGCCCCAAAGGACAAAGTTGTGTGCGATACAGGACAAGTAAACGTGCAATGCCCTTGCAGCAAGCCCTGTGGATTAAATAACATAAGGAGCGTTTGGGGACAATGGTTTGAGCAATAATTCAGCAAGTGCCCAGTCAGAGTTTATTGGTAAGCTGTTGAAAAACAAAACGTTTGCTAATTCCACTAATTTTATTAAAACAAACTAAACTTTAGGGGCAGCACGGTAGCACAAGTGACTAGCACTGTGGCTTCACAGCACCAGGGTCCCAGGTTCAATTCCCCGCTGCGTCACTGTGCGGAGTCTGCGCGTTCTCCTAGTGTCTGCGTGGGTTTCCTCCGGGTGCTCTGGTTTCCTACCACAGTCCAAAAAAGTGCAGGTTAGGTGGATTGGCCATGCTAAATTGCCCTTGTCCAAAAGGTTAGATGGGGGTTTTGGGTTACGGGGATAGGGTGGAAGTGAGAGCTTAAGTGGGTCGGTGCACCTCCTTCTGCACTATGTTCTAAACCATCATCCATATGAAGTAGCATACTCAGCTGGGTGTAGCATACTCAGCTGAGGTCCCACACTCAGCTGGGACCTATTCATTTAACAAAACCGTAATTATAACTAAAATGAAAAGATGTTTTAGAGTAGTGTCAAATTTGGTCATTTACCTGAAATCCCTACCAGGGACTACCAGCAGCCATGTAACGGGTACACAGCGATCTCCAATCTGACCCTGACTAGGACATATATTGTTCTTTCATTGGAAATTCCTAGTGGAATCATCACCACGAGGACAAAGCAACCTTATGGTGACTGTTGCTGCACTTTCCTGCCAATTCCTCATAACCCTCACAGATCAAGCCTGTCTAACTCACCGACTTAGCGGTTTAATAACCCAGCCTCCCTGGTTGTCTGGGATTTGGAATTCCAACATCCATAAAGAATTTCCCCTTCATCTTAGTCTTAAACCAATATTGCAAAACTATGCCCCTGTCCAGAGGGCCAGCACAGAAGGGATGGGTCGAATGGCCTCCTCCTGTACGTAACCATTCTACGAACCCCACAAACTATGCTAAGAATGGATTTAATTAAATAAACAAAATCCTTTGTTTCCGAGTAACTGTGGGGTAGTCAGGAGTCTGTAGAGAGATGGGCTGAGGAAACTACAATTATACCCTGAACAAAAATAATATAGAACATTTATACTTAAATCAAATGATACAGCCAAAATGCTATGCTGCCCATGTCACTATTCACAAAGCAAGCTCAAATCTCACTAACCGTGAACATGTTCTATGTGACAAGCAGCTGAATTGTTTCTAGAAATAACATGGTGGTAGCGGTTAGCACGGTTGCCTCACAGCGCCAGGGACCTGGGTTCAATTCCTGCCTTGAGTGACAGTGTGGAATTTGCACTTTCTTCCCGTGCCTGCGTGGGTTTCCTCCCAGTCCAAAGATGTGCAGGTTAGGTGGATTGGCCATGCTAAATCTGTCCCTTAGCGTCCAGTTAGATGGGGCCCCCTGAATAATGGGGAGAGGGTGTCTTCCGGAGGGTCAGTGCAGATTCGATGAGCTGAATGGCCTCCTTCCGCACTAAGGATTCTATGATTCTGGGAATGATTTCTTCCTAAATCACACCAAAAGCCACTGCCGCATTGAAGAAGTAGCCCAAAGATATGTGATGGTCTATGATTACCTTTCGCAAGCAGCTCCTGCAGGGCAGCCCTGGCCAGAGAACCTCTGATTTTTAGTCTTTCAGAGACAACTGCAGGCGTGATGAGTTTGTAGTTCGGCACCTCTTTTAGCAGTTTATCATATGTGGCCTTGTCAAACAGGATCAAGTTGTTCAGCTTGTCTCTCACTTTTCCTTTGGACCACTTCTACTCGATTGTACAAAAACAAGGATCGTGGTTAGTAGGCTGCAACACATCTGCAGCTTTAGCAAAACATTTAATTATCAATGCACTCAACTGGAAATACCAATAGAAGAGACAGAAATTGGTGACACACTAAGTAATTACAATCCCACCACATAAAACAAGCACGTTCATGCTAATGTGATTTGCCTGATATGTAGTGGGCGATAGATCTATTCGAATGAAAACATTTCAACAGTTGACCTAACCCAATGGGTCAATTATCAGCTTCCTCAAGTCTTCATACCCTGACTGTGCCCCTCAGTTAAGAGTGCAACCAGCCAAGGATGACTTCAGGCAGCATCACTCCAGTCACAACCGAGCTGTTAGCATGCCTGCCAGGGGATTTTCACAGTAACTTCATTGCAGTGTTAATGTAAGCCTACTTGTGACAATAATAAAGATTATTATTATTAAGTTACTGTGAAAATCCGCTAGTCGCCACACTACAGCACCTATTCGGGTACACTGAGGAAGAATGTCCAATTTGCCTAACAAGCACATATTTCGGGACTTGTGGGAGGAAACCCACGCAGATACGGGGAGAACGTGCAAACTTCGCACACGCTGGGAATCGAACCCGTCCTTTGGGCTGTGAAGCAATAGTGCTATCCACTGTGCTACCATGATGCCGCAAGTTTCAATCTTTAGCCTGTAAAGAATTACTGATTGCTGGTTGGAAAGGGGCAATAAAGCAAACAAGAGGATAATGACAGCTTCTACACACTAATGCTTTACAATGATCTATGTTGAAAGTGCTTGGCAGAGCCATGTTTTAAACAATTAACATTCTGATCCTCCAAATATTCATCATGAAAGGGATTAGCCAGCACCAGTAACATGAAAATCTCTCCAATCAAGATGGTTAGGAAACAATTTGTTCCTGAAAAGCTGCGAGCTATGGACAACAAGTTCTCTCTGGCCACTGGGGAAACAGTGAAAATGATTGAAGATTCATTTGTTGGCCCTTGCTGAAGGCAACAGATCCAATGATCTTTCTCACTGGTGCTACCTTCTTCACTCTTTTCAAATGATCCTATTTGTACTAAACAAAATATCTGTCAATGGATTGTCTAACATTGACCCAATATTAATTTCACCAAAGCACATTTAACTTGGTTTTACTTTTTTTTAATAAAAAAGTGTTATATCTTCATACCATCCTGTAGCTTTACTTCCGAAGAGAGCAGAAGGTAAAAAGATTCACCAGTGTCCAGACCAGACTCAAAGTCAGGGTTGTAAAGAATCAACAGATGAAAATAAGCACCACAGAGTAGATACATATATACATACACACACAGGCTACCTCCCGTTATTTCACCTAGCACAATTAGAACTCGATCAACCCCACCTTTCCAGAACCAAATACAGATTGATCCTTCCAAAGCGAGTCAATTAAATTTAAGTTGATTCCTTCCTATCCCGAGTAATATACACAGTCAGAAAACAAACTTAATACAACCAACTCAAAAGAAAACATTGGAAGCAACACTCAACAAGGGCAGGTAACATCTTCAAAAGAACAGATAATTGCTTTTGTGTCCTAAATGTTCAGTTCCCTTTTCCAGATCTCTTCACAGATGCTGACTGACCCAGAGTTTTGGTGTTTCAGCATTTGAATCTTTTCCTTTACAGGTCATATTAGGGAGGCTATGAAAATATAAATTAGTAGACCATTCAGCCCATCCCTCATTTGATAACATGATCTGATTGTGGCTTCAATTCTACTTTCCTAACCACCCCAATATCGTGACTCCACTTGTCAATCAAAACTTAATCAGCCGTAAAAATATTCAATGACCCTAACTACCTCCACTGCACGGAATCGAATTCCACATAGGAATGACCCCCAAGGAGAATCAAATTCTCACCTGAACCTTAAATGGGAGACTTTTTTTTTTTTTAATAAACTGTATCCCCTAGCTCTAGGAATTTGTATGTTTCAATAAGATCACCTCACATTCTTCTAAATACAGGCCCAACCTGTCCACATAAACTAACTCCTTCATCTAATCTATCAGTTGAGTAAATCAACTCCGAACTACTTCTGAGGATCTTTTAAGGAGACCAAAACTCTACACAATACTCCAGATGCGATCACACCAACACTTTTTCCTACTTTCATACTCCATTTCCCCTTGCAATAAACATGAGATTTGTCTTCCAACTGACTTGCTGTACCCCCAGACTAACATTTTGTGATTCGTATACCAGGATACCCAGATTTTTCTGCGTCTCAAGAGTACTGATAATCTCACAATTTAAATAATTTGCTCCTTTCAATTTGTCCTGCCAAAACAAATAAGTTCATTTTCCCACATCACACTTCATCTGTCAACTTTTTGTCTAGTTCCTTAACCTAGCTATAGCCCTTTGCAGACTCTATGTCTTCTTCACAACTCACTCCCTTGTCTTTGTCATAATCAATTTACCATTCATTCAAGACACGGATAGATTGTAAATAGTTGAGGAAATCTACATAAAGGACATACCTTCTTCTTGGCCTTGCCTCCAGTTTTGTTTACTGGATCTTTATCTTTTTTGCCTCCTTTACCCCCATCTTTCTTCTTCTTGTCATCTTTAGGAGGCTAGAAGAGGAATTTCATAGACTATTATATCAACTATATAGTAGCGGCTACCAATAATATACTGTGCGATACAAAGCTTTTCAATTAACCTAACCCTCCAACTAAAAGCAACCATCTCCAAACCCATCAGTAATTAATGCAGGAGATCACTTCCATGTGGACGGCTAAAGGAACAGTCAGTGATCTCACCTTTCCATGGGATCACCCAGATCAACCTTTGCCCCATACCCTTTTGAAGGTTTTGGGGGGGGGGGGGAAGAGAGAGACTAACTCATTTTTAAAATTAATATTCGATCAATCACCAATTGCGCAAGAGTTCCAAACTTCCACTTCCCTTAGCTATCAGAAATTTATTTTAATTGAGGGGTCCGGCTCTAATTTATTTGATTAGTACTTGACCCCACGAGGAGAAAGTTCCTCACATTTATCTGCCCCTTTTAATATGGATCAAATCTCCCTTTTAACCATCTAAATTCCACAGAACATGGTGCCAAATTTAAAGCAAAATCCACCCTGTAATGACCCTCAAGGGACAAGAGAATTGCTCCTCATCCCCATCTTAAAGAGAGGTGGGGGGGGGGGGGAAGAGAAAGAGGTGGGGGGGGGGGAGAATGAGAGAAAGAGGGGGGGGGGGGGAGAATGAGAGAAAGAGGGGGGGGAAGAATGAGAGAAAGAGGTGGGGGGGGGGGAGAGAATGAGAGAAAGAGGTGGGGGGGGGGAGAGAATGAGAGAAAGAGGTGGGGGGGGGAGAGAATGAGAGAAAGAGGTGGGGGGGGGGAGAGA
Organism: Scyliorhinus torazame; assembly: GCF_047496885.1. NCBI lineage: Eukaryota > Metazoa > Chordata > Chondrichthyes > Carcharhiniformes > Scyliorhinidae > Scyliorhinus > Scyliorhinus torazame. The sequence goes on from NC_092727.1 coordinate 16,136,870, forward strand.
ATGAGAGAAAGAGGTGGGGGGGGGGGAGAGAATGAGAGAAAGAGGTGGGGGGGGGAAGAGAGAAAGAGGTGGGGGGGGAAGAGAGAAAGAGGTGGGGGGGGAAGAGAGAAAGAGGTGGGGGGGGAAGAGAGAAAGAGGTGGGGGGGGAAGAGAGAAAGAGGTGGGGGGGAAGAGAGAAAGAGGTGGGGGGGAAGAGAGAAAGGTGGGGGGGAAGAGAGAAAGAGGTGGGGGGGAAGAGAGAAAGAGGTGGGGGGGAAGAGAGAAAGAGGTGGGGGGGGAAGAGAGAAAGAGGTGGGGGGGGAAGAGAGAAAGAGGTGGGGGGGGGGGAAGAGAGAATGAGGTGGGGGGGGAAGAGAGAATGAGGTGGGGGGGGGGGGAAGAGAGAATGAGGTGGGGGGGGGGAAGAGAGAATGAGGTGGGGGGGGGGGGAAGAGAGAATGAGGTGGGGGGGGGGGGAAGAGAGAAAGAGGTGGGGGGGGGGGGAAGAGAGAAAGAGGTGGGGGGGGGAAGCGAGAAAGAGGTGGGGGGGGAAAGCGAGAAAGAGGTGGGGGGGAAGCGAGAAAGAGGTGGGGGGGAAGCGAGAAAGAGGTGGGGGGGGGGGATGTGCGAGAAAGAGGTGGGGGGGATGTGCAAGAAAGAGGTGGGGGGGATGTGAGAGAAGGGGGGTGTGAGAGAAAGAGGTGGGGGGTGTGAGAGAAAGAGGTGGGGGGGGTGAGAGAAAGAGGTGGGGGGGTGAGAGAAAGAGGTGGGGGGGTGAGAGAAAGAGGTGGGGGGGTGAGAGAAAGAGGTGGGGGGGTGAGAGAAAGAGGTGGGGGGGTGAGAGAAAGAGGTGGGGGGGTGAGAGAAAGAGGTGGGGGGGTGAGAGAAAGAGGTGGGGGGGTGAGAGAAAGAGGTGGGGGGGTGAGAGAAAGAGGTGGGGGGGGTGAGAGAAAGAGGTGGGGGGGGTGAGAGAAAGAGGTGGGGGGGGGTGAGAGAAAGAGGTGGGGGGGGTGAGAGAAAGAGGTGGGGGGGGTGAGAGAAAGAGGTGGGGGGGGGTGAGAGAAAGAGGTGGGGGGGGTGAGAGAAAGAGGTGGGGGGGTGAGAGAAAGAGGTGGGGGGGTGAAAGAGGTGGGGGGGTGAGAGAAAGAGGTGGGGGGGGTGAGAGAAAGAGGTGGGGGGGGGTGAGAGAAAGAGGTGGGGGGGGTGAGAGAAAGAGGTGGGGGGGGTGAGAGAAAGAGGTGGGGGGGGGGTGAGAGAAAGAGGTGGGGGGGTGAGAGAGAAAGAGGTGGGGGGGGTGAGAGAAAGAGGTGGGGGGGGTGAGAGAAAGAGGTGGGGGGGGGTGAGAGAAAGAGGTGGGGGGGTGAGAGAAAGAGGTGGGGGGGTGAGAGAAAGAGGTGGGGGGGGTGAGAGAAAGAGGTGGGGGGGTGAGAGAAAGAGGTGGGGGGGTGAGAGAAAGAGGTGGGGGGTGAGAGAAAGAGGTGGGGGGGAGAGAGAAAGAGGTGGGGGGGAGAGAGAAAGAGGTGGGGGGGAGAGAGAAAGAGGTGGGGGGGGGTGAGAGAAAGAGGTGGGGGGGGTGAGAGAAAGAGGTGGGGGGGGTGAGAGAAAGAGGTGGGGGGGGGGTGAGAGAAAGAGGTGGGGGGGGTGAGAGAAAGAGGTGGGGGGGGGGGGTGAGAGAAAGAGGTGGGGGGGTGAGAGAAAGAGGTGGGGGTGAGAGAAAGAGGTGGGGGGGGTGAGAGAAAGAGGTGGGGGGGTGAGAGAAAGAGGTGGGGGAGTGAGAGAAAGAGGTGGGGGGTGAGAGAAAGAGGTGGGGGGTGAGAGAAAGAGGTGGGGGTGAGAGAAAGAGGTGGGGGGTGAAAGAGGTGGGGGGGTGAGAGAAAGAGGTGGGGGGGGTGAGAGAAAGAGGTGGGGGGGTGAGAGAAAGAGGTGGGGGGGTGAGAGAAAGAGGTGGGGGGGTGAGAGAAAGAGGTGGGGGGGTGAGAGAAAGAGGTGGGGGGGTGAGAGAAAGAGGTGGGGGGTGAGAGAAAGAGGTGGGGGGTGAGAGAAAGAGGTGGGGGGGTGAGAGAAAGAGGTGGGGGGGTGAGAGAAAGAGGTGGGGGGTGAGAGAAAGAGGTGGGGGGTGAGAGAAAGAGGTGGGGTGGGGGGGGAAGTGAGAGAAAGAGGTGGGGGGGTGAGAGAAAGAGGTGGGGGGGTGAGAGAAAGAGGTGGGGGGGGTGAGAGAAAGAGGTGGGAGCGCCGCTAATCCAGGCCGCGGCTGCTGGAAACGTGGGCCGGGCCTTCCCTCCTCAGCCCGGCCCCGACATGGGGATGGTGGGAAGACGCTGCACCCAGTGAATGCCCCCCGCCGCCGGCTGGATGGCGAACCCTCATCCCCAGCGTCCGGCGGATTCCTGTCGCCGCCTCGCTCCCCTCCCTCACCATGTTGTCCCTTCAAGATGTCGGCGTGGAAAAGGAAGAGCCCCTGCTCCGGTAGCCCAGGAAACCCCGGCGAGGCGGCGGCTTCCGGTTACCGGCGGAAACGGCGTCACGTCGCTTCCGGTTTCTATAGAACACACCTCCAGCCAATTGGGATCCAGCGCTTGAGTTCAGCCCAACTTTTCAGCCCAACTTTGTTGGAGTTGCTTCAGTGGCGTGGTGTTCAAATGTTCACTGTTGAAGAAAATGCATAATAAGTTAGTAAAGTGCCATTGTCCCAGATGACCACAGGCTGCTTTCTCCTTTGATGATAATAATAATCTTTAACGGTGTTAATGTAAGCCTGCTTGTGACACTCGTCTTCACAAGTAGGCTTACATTAACACTGCAATGAAGTTACTGTGAAGGTAACTAGTCACCACAATCCGGCGCCTGTTCGGGTACACAGAGGGAGAATTAAAAATGTCCAATTTGTGGTAAACACACTAGTGTTATGTGTAGTACGGCACTGCCCATATATTACAGGTACGACGGTAAATCCCTGCCTGCTGGTTCCGCCCAGGCACAACATCTTGTTCAATAAAGCCTCGATTATTCCACCATTCTCGTCTCGTCGTACATCACAATTCACCTAACAAGCATGTCTTTCAGGACTTGTGGGAGGAAACCGGAGCACCCAGAGGAAACCCACGCATACAATGGGAGACTCCGCACAGACAGTGACCGAAGCCGGGAATGGAACCTTGACACTGTGAAGCTACCGTGCTAACCACTGTGGTGCCGTGTCACCACTGTACAGGGGGGGATGCGGAGTAGAGCTGACTGATGGTGATTTAACCTGAGGATCACCACACCTCAGGCAAGGTTAAGAAGGTGGGACCTTCGTCAATAGCCTCAGCCAGAACGGGAATTGAACCCACACTGCTGGTCTCATTCTGCATCACAAACCAGCTGCCCAGCCCACTGAGCTAAACCCGTCCGCCCAGAATTGCACCCCTTGACCGAAAATTGAACCCGGGCCAAAGTGGTGAGAATGCCGAAACCTAACCACTAGACCACCAGGGAAGCTAAAGCCGCAAAAGTCCCAGATGACAATAGGCTGCTTTCCCCTTTCAGAGGGAAAGCTGAGGGGTGGTTGTTTAACCTGAGGACTACCACACCTCAGACGAGGGGTAAGGTTGAGAAGGTGGGGTATTAGTGTGGGATAATAAACGTCAACACAATGAATCAAATATGAACCACACAACATTTCTTGACTCCACCCCATATATTGACCAGAGAACAGTTGTGCTGTTTAATGTACTCATTCAGGAGGTATGGGCATCGCAGGCGAGGTCAGCATTTGTTGCCCACCCCTAGTTGCCCTTGAGAAGCTGGTGGTGAGCCGCCTTCTTGAACCGCTGCAGTCCACGTGGCGCACAGTGCTGTTAGGAAGGGGGTTCCAGGACTTTGGCACAACAACAATAAAGGAACAGCGATACAGTTCGAAGTTGGAATGGTGGTTTCTTTGTGTTAAATGTTTTTTCCTAGGTTCATGGTTGCAGACCCTTTTGAATCTCCATGTCACTGATTGCCTCCAACCCTGTCTCAGAAGTTAATCTATGCTGACGGTATCTTCCTCTCAAGTTTGGACATTTTCTAAACTGTAGGTGAAACTAAACAACGATGTTGCAAAGCTGGCTAACTACTGTAGGATATGGCGCCTTAAGGTCAGCAGAACAAAACATCCTCAAGTATATTCCAACTCCAAAATAGCAGCACCAAGAGGCAATTCAACATCTCTTTGAGTGGCATCAGATTGAATGACAAACAACATCGTGTTTATCTTGGTGTTACCCTTGACTGGTGTTACCCTTGATAGAAAGTTAAAATACAGGACCTCTAGGGTTATAATCGCGGGATTACTCCCTGTGCCACGTGCCAGTGAGGCTAGAAATAGGAAGATAGAGCAGCTAAACACGTGGCTAAACAGCTGGTGTAGGAGGGAGGGTTTCCATTATCTGGACCACTGGGAGCTCTTCCGGGGCAGGTGTGACCTGTATAAGAAGGACGGGTTGCATCTAAACTGGAGAGGTATAAATATCCTCGCCGCGAGGTTTGCTAGTGTCACACGGGAGATTTTAAACTACTATGGCAGGGGCGTGGGCACCGGAGCAATAGGTCAGAAGGTGACAGCATTGAGGGAGAACTAGGGAATAGGGCCAGTATGGCTCTGAGGCAGAGCAGACAGAGAGACGTTGCTGAAAACAGCGGATCTGGTGGCCTGAAGTGCATATGTTTTAATGCAAGAAGTATTACGGGTAAGGCAGATGAACTTAGAGTTTGGATTTGTACTTGGAACTATGATGTTGTTGCCATTAAAGAGACCTGATTGAGGGAAGGACAGGATTGGCAGCTAAATGTTCCAGGATTCAGATGTTTCAGGCGGGATAGAGGGGGATGTAAAAGGGGTGGCGGAGTTGCGCTACTGGTTAGGGAGAATATCACGGCTGTACTATGGGAGGAGACCTCAGAGGGCAGTGAGGCTGTATGGGTAGAGATCAGGAATAAGAAGGGTGCAGTGACAATGTTGGGGGTTTGCTACAGGCCTCTCCACAGCCAGCGGGAGATAGAGGAGCAGATAGTTAAACAGATTTTGGAAAAGAGTAAAAACAACAGGGTTGTTGTGATGGGAAACTTCAACTTCCCCAATGTTGATTGGGACTCACTTAGTGCCAGGGGCTTAGATGGGGCAGTTTGTAAGGAGCATCCAGGAGGGCTTCTTAAAACAATATGTAGACAGTCCAACTAGGGAAGAGGCGGTACTGGACCTGGTATTGGGGAATGAGGCCGGCCAGGTGATAGAAGTTTCAGTAGGGGAGCATTTCGGGAACATTGACCACAATTCAGTAAGTTTTCAAGTGCTGGTGGACAAGGAGAAGAGTGGTCCTAGGGTGAATGTGCTGAACTGGGGGAAGGCTAATTATAACAATATTAGGTGGGAACTGAAGAACCTAGATTGGGGTGGATGTTTGAGGGTAAATCAACATCTTACATGTGGGAGGCTTTCAAGTGTCAGTTGAAAGGAATTCAGGACCGGCATGTTCCTGTGAGGAAGAAGGATAAATACGGCAAATTTCGGGAACCTTGGATAACGAGAGATATTGTAGGCCTCATCAAAAAGAAAAAGGAATCCATTTGTCAGGGCTAGAAGGCTGGGAACAGACAAAGCCTGTGTGGAATATAAGGAAAGTAGGAAGGAACTTAAGCAAGGAGTCAGGAGGGCTAGAAGGGGTCACGAAAAGTAATTGGCAATTAGGGTTAAGGAAAATTCCAAGGCTTTTTACACATACATAAAAAGCAAGAGGGTAGCCAGGGAAAGAGTTGGCCCACTTAAGAATAGGCAAGGGAATTTATGTGTGGAGCCAGAGGAAATGGACGAGGTACTAAATGAATACTTTGCATCAGTATTCACCAAAGAGAAGGAATTGGTGGATGTTGAGTCTGGAGAAGGGTGTGTAGATAGCCTGGGTCACATTGAGATCCAAAAAGACGAGGTGTTGGGCATCTTGAAAAATATAAAGGTAGATAAGTCCTCAGGGCCTGATGGGATCTACCCCAGAATATTGAAGGAGGCTAGAGAGGAAATTGCTGAGGCCTTGACAGAAATCTTTGGATCCTCACTGTCTTCAGGTGATGTCCTGGAGGACTGGAGAATAGCCAATGTTGTTCCTTTGTTTAAGAAGGGTAGCAAGGATAATCCAGGGAACTACAGGACGGTGAGCCTTACGTCAGTGGTAGGGAAATTATTGGAGAGAATTCTTCGAGACAGGATCTACTCCCATTTGGAAGCAAATGGACGTATTAGTGAGAGGCAGCATGGTTTTATGAAGGGAAGGTCGTGTCTCACTAACTTGATAGAGTTTTTTGAAGAGGTCACAAAGATGATTGATGCAGGTAGGGCAGAGGATGTTGTCTATATGGACTTCAGTAAGGCCTTTGACAAGGTCCCTCATGGTAGACTGGTACAACAGGTGAAGTCACACGGGATCAGGGGTGAGCTGGCAAGGTGGATACAGAACTGGCTAGGTCATAGAAGGCAGAGAGTAGCAGTGGAAGGGTTCTTTTCTAATTGGAGGGCTGTGACCAGTGGTGTTCCACTGGAATCAGTGCTGGGACCTTTGCTGTTCGTAGTATATATGAATGATTTGGAGGAAAATGTAACTGGTCAGATTAGTACGTTTGCAGACGACACAAAGGTTGGTGGAATTGCGGATAGCGATGAGGACTGTCAGAGGATAGAGCAGGATTTAGATTGTTTGGAGACTTGGGCGGAGAGATGGCAGATGGAGTTTAATCCAGACAAATGTGAGGTAATGCATTTTGGAAGGTCTAATGCAGGTAGGGAATATACAGTGAATGGTAGAACCCTCAAGAGTATTGAAAGTCAGAGAGATCTAGGCGTACAGGTCTACAGGACACTGAAAGGAGCAACACAGGTAGAGAAGGTAGTCAAAAAGGCATACGGCATGCTTGCCTTCATTGGCCGGGGCATTGAGTATAAAAATTGGCAAGTCAATTCTGGTCGCCACAGTACCAGAAGGATGTGGAGGCTTTAGAGAGGGTGCAGAAGAGATTTACCAGGATGTTGCCTGGTATGGAGGGCATTAGCTATGAGGAGCGGTTGACTAAACTCGGTTTGTTCTCACTGGAACGACGGAGATTGAGGTCTACAAAATTATGAGGGGCATAGACAGAGTGGATAGTCAGAGGCTTTTCCCCAGGGTAGAGGGGTCAATTACCAGGGGGCATAGGTTTAAGGTGTGAGGGGCAAGGTTTAGAGTAGATGGATAAGGCATGTTTTTTACACTGAGGGTAGTGGGTGCCTGGAACTCGCTGCCGGAGGAGCTGGTGGAAGCAGGGACGATAGTGACATTTAAGGGGCATCTTGACAAATACATGAATAGGGAATAGAGGGATACAGATCCAGGAAGTGTAGAAGATTGTAGTTTACTCGGGCAGCATGGTCAGCACCGGCTTGGAGGGCCGAAGGGCCTGTTCCTGTGCTATACTTTTCTTTGTTCTTTGACATAAAAAAAATCTGAGCAAGACTGCCACAAAGATCAAAACACAAAACCGCCAAGCAAATTTACTAATTCTTCATGGGGTGCAGATGCCCAAACCTTCAGGACCTCAGGGCTTACCATCACGAACTTGGCGACAGTGTACTGTGCACCAATATGGTACAATGCATCCTAAACAAGCTTTGTAGATAACTAGCTCAGTACAATGTGTATCATCTATGGTGCCCTCCAATCAACTCCCCTGGTTCCCAGTCCTGAGTAACATCCCGGCCCCTTGCATAAGAAGGGGGATTGCAACAACAAAGCTCCTGGAGAAGGTTTACATCAACTCCAGTATGCCAATGCACAAGGACCTTACCAATCCACCTTCTTGCTGCTCGCCTCCCTTCATGCCAGCCTATGTGGTTAAGACCAGTGTGCTAAGGAATAAGAGATCCTATGGCAGCAGCAATGGAGCCAACATACAACCATTAAAAAACACTTCTTCATCACAGATCCCGCAGCCTGCCCATCTGGCTTCAACCTGCATACCAACATTGGGCACTCAACTATTTCTGCACAGGCCAAGGCCTTTGTGCAGCAAATTGGCACAAGTGAGGCCTTGCGGGGAACCCTGCTGTCCCCTGACAAAATTCAGTGGAGGGTTCAGAGAGCTCCATTTAGCCACTGCGGTAGTTATTGCCTAGCATAGTGATTACTGCACAAGCTAACAGATAGAGGCCATTCAGCCCATTGTTCCACGCAAGAGCTCCTCAGTTAGTTACAACCTCCTACCTTTTCAGAACCTCTCCCCAACCCTGAAAATATATTCTTGAATCTGCAGACACTACATTCTCCCACTCCAAGACAATGGATGCCTTTCATTAATTTGCGAAAATCCCTGTCTGCATCACTGGTGCCGAGGTGGAGATGGCTGATAGGTTCAAATTCCTAGGTGTGCACATCACCAACAATCTGTCCTGGACAACCCACGTCGACGCTACCACAAAGAAAGCACAACAGCGCCTAAATTTTCTCAGCAAACGAAGGAAATTCGGAATATCCTCATTGACCTTACCAATTTTTACAGATGAAAGCATCCTATCTGGCTGCATCATAGCTTGGTATGGTAACTGCTCGGCCCAAGACTGTAAGAAACTACAGAGAATCGTGAACACAGCCCAGTCCATCATGCAAAACCATGCATTGACTCTGTCTACACTTCCCGCTGCCTTGGGAAAATGGGCAGCATAATCAAAGCCCCCTCCTATCCGGATTATTCTGTCTTCCAATCTCTTCCAACGGGCAGGAAATACAAAAGTCTGAGAGCACGCACTAACAGGTTCAAAAACAGCTCCTTCCCCATTGTCACCAGACTTCTGAATGATCCTCTTACGGACTTAACTGATCTCTCCACACATCATCTCTACTGAGTAGTACTACAATCCGTATGCTTCACCCGATGTCTGTGCCCATGTATTTACATTGTGTATTTATCGGATGTCCTCTGCGCATTCTCCGTCGGCGGGGTCCTCTGCTTCGCCGGCGGGTTTACCGATGACGTGGGGGTGGCCACAATGGGAAACCCCTTTGGCCGGCTGCGGGAACAGAGAATCCTGTTGCCAGCGAGGCGCGCCATTCTGGAAAACGGGGCAGGCGGGACGGAGAATCCTACCCCCCTATGATTTTTCATGTATGGAACAATCTGTCTGAAACTGTACACAGACCAATACTTTTCACTGTACCTCGGTACACATGACAATAAAGCCTAAATCCAATCCAAATCCAAATTAAAGAAGAGTACAGTATCCTGGCTATAATTTTTCCCACAACCAACATAACTAAAACTTCTGGTAACTATCACGTTGCTATTTGTGGAGGCTTCGTTATGTTTAATCGAACTGCAAAATTTTCCTACATTACAACAATGACTATATTTCAAAAGTACTTAATTGTCTGCCTACAAAAGGCCAGTGGGACTTCCAGTGGCTTTGGAAGGTGCTATATAAATGCAAGGCTTTAATTTCCAATTGAGCTGGCAGAGATACGCTGTGTCCCCTGGGAGATGTAGGCTGTCTATTGCACCGCTGCGAGGAGATTACTACATTTCCCAGCAGCCCACCTGCCCCGTCAGCGCGGTGCCAGCTGGGAGTCACAGGCTCTTCCCTGCGTCGCCATTGGGGTCGACATTTCCCAGCGTCCCTCCGCGCCCCCCGGGGGCGGGGGGCGGGGGGGGTTCGTAGGCGCTTCACTGCGCAGCCGCGGGGGAGAGGAAAGGGACTACATTTCCCAGCGTCCCCCCGGGCAGTTCAGGAATGGTGGTGTACAGTGTTTATGTGGTGAATAAAGCCGGCGGCCTGGTTTACCAGTATGACAACTATTCACCGCGCACCGACGTGGAGAAGACCTTCAGCCACCCGCTCGACCTGGTGTTGAAGGTGTATGACGAGCGGGTCGTGGTGTCTTTCGGTCAGAGGGACGGCATCAAAGGTGAGGGGAGTGCGGGATGGGGCGTGGCTGGCGGCCGCTGCTCTTACCAAAGGTCCCTGAAAACCTGGGCCTGGTATATAGAGTGCTTTAGCCAACGCCCTGACATGAAAGCGAATAGTTAGTCAGGCATCTTAACAAAAGATCCATTGGTTATCATTTGCTCGCCTTTATCATAGAACATACTGTGCAGAAGGAGGCTATTCGGCCCATCGAGTCTACACCGACCCACTTAAGTCCTCAATTCCACCCTATCCCCGTAACCCAATAACCCCTCCTAACCTTTTTGGACACGAAGGGCAATTTATCATGGCCAATTCACCTAACCTGCATGTCTTTGGACTGTGGGAGGAAACCAGAGCACCCGGAGGAAACCCACGCACACACGGGGAGAATGTGCAGACTCTGCACAGTAACCCAGCAGGGAATCGAACCTGGGACCCTGGTGCTGTGAAGCCACAGTGCTATCCACTTGTGCTACCGTGCTGCCCGTTATCCATTACCTAATTCCAATAGATTCTAAGATTTTATTTCAAAATCATTCACATGACAGACAATGTAAAATAGGGGGTACAATTCTTATAGGGTGCAGGAGCAGAGGGTGTATATGTGCACAGATCATTGAAGGCAGCAGGACAGGTGGAGCGAACAGTTAATAAAGCATTTGGTAACCAGTCACCTCTCTCACTCAAAGCAGCCTGTGGTCATCTGGGACTCTACAGTACCTAGATTGTGTCAGCGGTCTTGCTCAGACCTTTAAAACAAATGAACGAAAATAATTCTGTGATTATACACAGCAGAAGTGTGTCTTATTTTAAAGAATAACTTGTGTTTTGTGAGTATAAGAGAGGTCAACTTCTCAATTTGTTGAGATAACCAATCATAAAAGAGTATAGGCAAAATTTGCAACTGGCTAGATGGACAGCACGGTAGCACATTGGTTAACACTGTTGCTTCATAGCTCCAGGGTCCCAGGTTCAGTTCCGGCTTGGGTCACTGTCTGTGCGGAGTCTGCACGTTCTCCCTGTGTCTGCGTGGGTTTCCTCTGGTTTCTTCTCACAGTCCAAAGATGTGCAGGTTAGGTGGATTGGCCATGCTAAATTGCCCTTCAGTGTTCAAAAAGGTTAAGGTGGGGTTGCTTGGTTAAGGGGATGGGGTGGAGATGTATGCTCAGGTAGGGTGCTCTTTCCAAAGGCTGGTGCAGACTCGATGGGCCGAATGGCCTCCTTCTGCACTGTGATTTCTATGATATGATTCTATTCTGGGTTTATTAATAGGAGCCTTGAGTACAAGGTTTTATTGAACTTATACAAGACACTAGTTAGAGCTCAGCTGGAATATTGTGTACAGTTCTGGGATAAGGATGTGAGTGCATTGGAGAGAGTGCAGATCAGGTTTACAAGAATGGTTCCAGGGATGAAACGCTTCAGTTATGAGGATGGATTGGAGAGATTGGGACTGTTCACCTTGGAGAGAAGAGGGGAGATTTGATGGAGGTGTTCAAAGTCATGAGGGGGCTGGACAGAGCAGCCAGGGAGAAACTGTTCTTGCTCAAAAGGATCAAGAGCGAGAGGGCACAGATTTAAACTGATTTGCAAAAGAAGCAAAACATGTGAGAAAAACTTTTTCGTAGCAATTGGTTAGGGTCTGGAATTGTGGTGGAGCAGGTTCAATTGAGGCAGTCACAAAGAGCATTGGATGTCTGTTTCTATTCAAGTGATATGCAAGGGAAAAGGCAGAGGAATGGCGCTAAGTTGTCAGGGTCATTTCAAGAGCTGGTGCAGGCATGATGGGCTGAATGACCTACTTCTGCACTGTATAGGGTGGCACAGTGCACTGTTGCTTCACAGCGGCAGGGTTGTAGGTTTGATTCCTGCTTGGGTCACTGCCTGTGCGGAGTCTGCACGTTCTCCCCGTGTCGGCGTGGGTTTCCTCCGGGTGCTCCGGTTTCCTCCCACAAATCCCAAAAGACATGCTTGTTGGGTGAATTGACCATTCTGAATTCTCCCTCTGTGTACCCAAACAGGTGCAGGAGTGTGGCGACTAGGGGATTTTCTCAGTGACTTCTTTGCAGTATTATAGGAAGCCTACTTGTGACAATAATAAAAAGATTATTAATTCTGTGACTGTATCACCAACTAGAAGGAGATGTACCAGTAAAAGTAAATCATCGCCCACTGGTGAAGCCAGTGTATCTGTTACAGTGGGTTTGGGTTAGTTTGGAAATGGGTGTTTGGAATTGTTTAATATGTAATATTGTTAACAGATCTATGCCTGGATTTCAATATGCTTAGGTACCATAGTTAATTATGGGAAACAGCTCTGTTAAATACCTGCAATATATTTAATGGAATGTAACCTCCTCCCCTGAAGGTGCTGATTTGTCAGTTTTCTCCATCGGCAGAAGCTGCTTTCTACTTCCCCATTAAGGTTGCCAATGCTTATAAGTGAACCTACGCCTGTCAGTGTGGCATCGTGACCATCATGAGATCCTACCCTTGCTCACATTCACCTGCAAGTATATCCAACAGAAGAACTGGACAATGATCAGCCACATTAGTTTATACTCCTTCAGGCAACAGAGAGCTATTGAGGTCCATTGCAGCTATTGTCGCTCCACTGAGCTCTGCAAACTGGCTAGTAAAACAAATTTATCGACCGTTTTATATTAACTTTAGTTTGCCTTTTTTCACTCTTACAACAACCAGTGTGTATCAGGAGGGATATAAAAGGGCAATGGGCTGTAGGAATAAATGGTATATTATATGAAGGCATGCAAGATTTGTCTGTCATCTGTGGAGCGAGAAATGGTATTCAAGTTTCCTATTCAATACTGTTCTTCAGAACCATTAACAAGAGTTAATTAGGACACACAAAGTTTACTCTGTTTCTCTCTCCACTGGTGCTATCAGACCTGCTGAGATTTTCCAACACGTTCTGTTTTTATTTCCGATCTGTAGTATTTTGGGTCGACGCGGTGGTTAGTAGTGCTGCCTCACAGCGCTGAGGACCCGCGTTCGATCCCGGCCCTGGGTCACTGCCCATGTGGAGTTTGCACATTCTCCCTTTGTCTGCGTGAATCTCACACCCACAACCCAAAGATGGGCAGCACGGTAGCATTGTGGTTAGCACAATTTGTTCACAGCTCCAGGGTCCCAGGTTTGATTCCGGCTTGGGTCACTGTCTGTGCGGAGTCTGCACATCCTCCCCGTGTGTGCGTGGGTTTCCTCCGGGTGCTCCGGTTTCCTCCCACAGTCGAAAGATGTGCAGGTTAGGTGGATTGGCCATGGTAAATTGCCCTTAGTGTCCAAAATTGCCCTTCGTGTTGGGTGGGATTACTGGGTTATGGGGATAGGGTGGAGGTGTTTACCTTTGGTAGGGTGCTCTTTCCAAGAGCCGGTGCAGACTCGATGGGCCGAATGGCCTCCTTCTGCACTGTAAATTCTATGAAAAGGTGGACTGGCCATGCTAAATTGTCCCTTAATTTAAAAAAAAAAATGAATTGGGTACTTAAAAAACAAAAAGATCTGTAGTATTTTGTTTTTATTATAGAACCATGGAAAAATGACAGCACAGAAAGAGGCCATTTGTTCCATTCTGTCTGTGCTGGCTGAAAAATAAACAAAACGTGCTGCCCGTTCTGCTCCCACCTTCCAGCATCTGGCCCGTTGCCTTGCAGGTTACAGCACTCTAGGTGCAAACCCAGGTATGTTTTAAATGAGTTGCGTTTTCCAGCCTCCACCACCGAACCAGGCAACCAATTCCCAAAACATATCTCCCTCCGAGTGAAGAAGATTTTCCTAATGTCCCTTCTAATCCTTCTACCAATCACCTTAAATCTGTGCCCCCTGGTAATTGACCTCTCCACTAGGGGAAACAGGGCATCCCTTTTTACCCTATCTAGGTTCCTCATCATTTCTTGTTCCATATTTATGCCAAGTATTATGTATGATTTGTCTGGCATGGTGCAGCGTAGTGGTTAGCACTGCTGCCTCACGGCGCCGAGGACCCGGTTTCGATCCCAGCCCCAGTCCATGTACAGTTTGCACATTCTCCCCATGTTTGCGTGGGTCTCACCCCCACAACCCAAAAAGACATGCGGGGTAGGTGAATTGGCCACGCTAATTTGCCCCTTAATTGGAAAAAGGAATTGGGTACTCTAAATTTATTTTAAAAAAAAGATTTGTCTGGCTGGGTCAGTAATTAGCACACTTGCTTTTGAATCTGAAGGTTTTTAGATTCAGGCTGATTGGAACACACAATCTAGGCTGACATCTCGGTGTTGCATCGAGGGACTGAAGCCTTTTCAGAGTGACTAGTGACTGTCTTTCTGTTGAGCTCTTAATCTGGACTCGGTCTGCTTGCTCAGGTGAGCCTGTAAAGTATTTTGTTCCGCTAGGAGTTCGCTCAGCGCCCTCGTCATTGTTGAAGCCTCAACGAAAATCATGTTCAAATTTTAAAGCAGCTCTTTATTTCATTGCTGTTTACGGGGCTTTGTGCTGGGTACTAATTGTTACAAATCTCACATGTATTTACACAGCACATTAATGTAATAAAATGTCTGCAGCCTGTGTAACAATAGTGAGTATACTTCAGAAGTACTTTTTTAGCTATGAAACACTTTGAGATATTGAGAATATAAAGGGCTATGTAGATCATGTTTGTTATTTGTTTCCTTCCACCTTGTCACAGCTGCAAGACCGAGCACTTCATTTCTCTTCAGTTTCTCCATGTATGAAACACTTTTCATTGCCAAGAGGAGTCCTGAAACTAAACATAATCCAAATTTTGCAGCGTCTAAAGTGTAGATTTTGTCTGTGTTCATACTAGAAAGTTGTGCGTAATCATTCTTAAAAGTGTTTTTGTCTGTCAAATTTTAAACTTTTTGCTGATGATGGTAGTTCTAACTATGATGTGTGTTTTTGCAAGCTTTGAATACAGTTACTCTGGTGTTTGAATTTTATATTACTACTTTTCCTTCTTTTCCCCCTAGTTGGATATGCGGTGCTTTCAATCAATGGAATTGATGTGAATGGAAAATACATGTCTGATAACAGGGATGTGCTGGAGTATCTGAATACCTCTTTCAATTACCCGTTGGCAATTCGCTTTGGACGTCCACGTCTGACATCGAACGAGAAATTAATGTTGGCCTCCATGTTTCATTCGTAAGTTTTGAAATGGAGAAAAATAATTAAGTTCAGAAGTGCGGCATGTTTCACAAAGTGCAATGAACCTTGGGAAGGGAGGCCAGTTAGCTGACCTAGCTAGGTTGCTGGCAGGTGGATCCGAATGATGCTAAAAGCTCGGGTTTGATTCCCGTTCCAGCGGGTGTAGACTTGGGACCTGCCACCTCGGCTCTGCCCCTGAGGGTGGAATGCAATGACAAGCCACCAGTGACAAAAACTGCCAAGGAAATGGTTCAGGCTGCAGCAGCAGAAGTGAATAAGCCATGGATCTACCTTTAAGCAGAGTGCACCTGAATAAATGAGCCTTGGGGGTGCAGCTTCTTGTTACTTTGCTGGTTGATCTAATACTATTTTGCTGATTTTTAAAAATTTATTTTTTCCCTAAAATGAGTTTCTTGGTTCAAATAATTAAAAGATTTTCCAAGTTCCTGGAATGCTGAAAATGGGACTGTTTTTGTTCATATGTTTGAATGGAGAAGGCTATCCTGTCCTTTTGATATTATCCTTCTAGAATACAATACCTATGTCCCAATTTTCCTATTAAAACCTTTATCAAGATATAAGACCTCTGTTAAAGGTCTTGCCTGCAGCCCAATGCCTCCAAAAGTGTAATGCATCCTCAGTTCTGCACTGGAATTCAAGCCTTGATTATACACCTAGGACTAGGTCCTGCTATGGGGTCTCAAACTTTCAACCATCTGACTAGACGTGAGTGTTGTGCTGCCCTGTGAGTGAGGATTTACAGTTTACCACTGGGTCCAATATCACTCAAGTGTGTCATGTACTTTCTAATTAATTTACTGTGGCTGCCCAATGGTAGTATTGCAGGTTCGGAAGGGCCAGACCGCCCATGTTTCTTTTCCTCTGCAGTGTAGTTTTGGGGATGCTAGGATTCTTTCCCCCACACACACAAACGGCATAATAATTTTATCTATTCTTTGGAAAAAGGCCTTGGGGATGAAGTTGGTGAGTGTATCCCATCTCTGTAGGTCCTCTTTAACTTCCTCTGCCAGACTGGTCAGATTCCATTGTGGATCCATGTCCAGTCGTGGGCTATCTGAATCCCCAGGTGTGGAATTTGTTTTGGGCTAGTTTGAGTGGTAGATCCTCCAGCTCTGTCCCTCCCCTGTTTGGGTTCACCGGGAATGCCTCACTCTTGCCCTGGTTGAGTTTGTAGCCCAAGAAGGCTCCCAAACTCTTCCAGGAGCTTCATGATTACTTTCAGGCTGTTCTGTGGGTCAGAGATGTAAAGGAGCAGGTCACCTGCAAAGAGTGAGACTCGCTGCTCTCTGCCTCCTCTTCGGATACCCTTCCGGCCTTTTGCGTCCCACAGAGCGATCGCCAGGGGTTCAATTGTCAGGGCGAACAAGAGCAGGGCACGGGCATCCCTGCCTGGTGCCTCTGTGCAACTGGAAGTGTTCAGAGCTGATGGTGTTGATCCGAATGCTCCCTTGGAGGCGTTGTATAGGAGTTTCACCCATGAGGTGAACTCCGTCCCTAGCCCAAATCTCTCCAGTACCTCTATTAGGTACTTCCATTCGACTCTGTGGAAGGACTTTTCTGCATCCAAGGAGACAATCGCTTCCCCGGTTGGGGTTAGTATCACACTCAGCAGCAGTCTGATGTTCGAAGTTAGCTGTCTACCGTTGACAAAGCCCAGCTGGTCCTCTGCGACCACCTCTGGTACACAGCCTTCCAGTCTCTTGGCAAGGACTTTAGTGAGCATTTTAGCATCTACTTTAAGCTGTAAAATGGGTCTATATGATCCGCATTCCATCAGGTCTTTGTCTTTCTTGGATATCAGCGATATGGTGACCTGTGTTAGTGTAGGAGGCAGGGAGCCCCTTGCTAGCGAGTCTGCGAACATCTCCCGTGGGTGCAGGGCCAGAGCTGGTGTGAATTTTTTACAGAGGTCTGCCGGGAACCCATTGGGCCCAGGCACCCCTGCATGGAGTTGATGCTCTCCATGATCTCTCCCAGTCCTATTGGTGCTTCCAGTTCCCTCCGCTTATCGTTCCCCACAGAACATAAGAACTAGGAGCAGGAGTAGGCACAGCTAGCATGTCCAGTCCATTCAGGAACTGTTTCATTCCCAAGTAGGAAAATCATTTAATCTAGCCTTTCCATTGATCTCCATAAAGTTTTTAGAGATAATACACCTATCACTGACATGCTGAATGTCACTGCATTATTCCTCAGTGTTAAGCACACATTGCGCTGGAAATTAATGCACTCTGGATCCATGCTCAGAATAAGAAACTGTGTGAATTTTAAATCCGGTCTGCTCAACTTTTGACCTAAACCGCTTAGAGAGTGGAGGCTAAGTACAGAGACTGCCC
Organism: Scyliorhinus torazame; assembly: GCF_047496885.1. NCBI lineage: Eukaryota > Metazoa > Chordata > Chondrichthyes > Carcharhiniformes > Scyliorhinidae > Scyliorhinus > Scyliorhinus torazame. The sequence goes on from NC_092727.1 coordinate 16,154,318, forward strand.
TGTCCCCCAGGCAAAAGAAATGGAAACCAAAAGTATCCCTGCATCCTCCCTGGCATGACCTGGTGACTGGCTACAGAAAGCGATCACGCTGCCTTCTTCCCCCACTCTCTCAGCTGCACAGATATCGGGCCTGGCAGGGTTCTGATGGAAAACATGCAACGGTCAGGATTCAAATTGAAATGGAAAACCTGCACAAGTTGAATTAAATAAAGATGAAAAATAACAGAAATGTACAGCACTCCTATCAGCATCGGAAAATAATTGGTTAATGTTTCAGATAGAGAAGCTTTATTGGAGCCAATGTGGGATCTCCGCTTGAAATAGTGACCTGTCTTTTCAGAAGCTGACTGCCGAGTTTCCAGTGTTTTATCTGAACTTTAAGGTAGCAATACTTAACTCCAGAAATTCCTGACCATATGCTGTTACATTAATACTGCTAGTAGGGCCTGTTAGATGCACTGAGTGAGGAAACTACATGACGCAATCAATTCATGCTCAAGCACATTCTTTACAAATATATTTGGGATTAAGATCCCTAAGTGATTGTACTAGGATATGTAATTAATGGCTCGGTCTTTACTTCTTGGTGATTCTTGAAAGATATTGTGTCTATGTCAGACCCTAAAAAGGTTTTGTTTGTATTCTCAGGCTTTTTGCGATAGGATCCCAGTTATCACCAGAGCCTGGAAGTTCTGGCATTGAAATGCTAGAAACGGACGCCTTCAAATTGCATTGTTTTCAAACACTAACAGGTGAATCATTGCCTGTCATCTCCTATTTCTGGAGTTTCAGACTATTTCATCTATGTGCCCTTTCTCCATAGTAAAGATGATGCGGTTGTGTTGAAGAGAAAGAGTTTTGTTCTCCCGACTCGATGAAATAGAGATGTTAAAAGCCAGAAATAGTTCTGGTTAGAGTTAATAAGGCGAAACTTGTTTCTGCTGACAGGGTGATTAGTGACCAGAGGAGGTGATTGACTAGTGACTGATCAAACGTGATTGATAAAGAGACTAAATGAGGAAATATATAGGACACGTGAACAGGAGGTGGTCATTTAGCCTTAAGCCTGTTCACCATTCAGTGAAATCATGGCTGATCCATAACCTACTTTCATATGCCATCTTTGCCCCTTAATACAAAAAGCTTCATCAATCTCAGATTTAAAATTAATAATTGATCAAGTAGTAATTGCTGTCTGTGGACGAGAGTTCCAAATTTCTACCACTGTGTTTGAAAGTGTTTCCTAACGCTTCCGGTTGCGGCGATGCGGCAGCTCCTGCCAGAAACGGACTTTTGGGCTCTTTTTAGGGCCTCCAGCGGCATTTGTTCGACTGTTCCTAGTGTGGGGAGCTGACAGAAACATTTCCCCGGCACTGTATGGATTGGATCAGGGGTGGAGCGGTGAAAAAAGTAGTTTTGGAGCAGCGAAAAGTGCGAGGGAGGAATACCAAGAAGGCGGCGGGTGGAGACCAGGCAGCGTGGGCGCAGTGGTCGCAGGAACAGCAGGAGTTTCTCCAGCGCTGCTTCACGGAATTGAAGGCAGAGCTGTTGGAGCCGATGAATGCTTCGATAGACAAGCTGCTCGAGACCCAGAAGGCCCAAGGGGCGGCGATCCGGGAGGTGCGGCAAAAGGCCTCGGAGAACGAAGACGAGATCTTGGGCCTGGCGGTGAAGGTAGAGGCGCACGAGGCGATGCATAAGAAATGGCAGGAGAAGTTCGAGGACATGGAGAATCGGTTGAGGAGGAAGAACCTGCGGATTCTGGGTCTCCCGTTGGGAGTGGAGGGGTCGGATGTTGGAGCTTACGTGGTCACGATACTGAACACGTTGATGGGCGTGGGGGCCTTCGCAAGGCCCCTGGAGCTGGAGGGGGCCCACCGAGTCCTGGCGAGGAGGCCCAAGCCCAACGAGCCGCCGCGGGCGGTGCTGGTGTGGTTCCACCGCTTCGTGGACAGGGAGTGTGTCCGAAGGTGGGCAAAGAAGGAGCGGAGCAGCAGGTGGGAGAATGCAGAGGTCCGGATATACCAGGACTGGAGCGCGGAGGTGGCCAAGAAGAGGGCTGGGTACAATTGGGCTAAGGCGGCTCTGCGTCGGAAGGGGGTGAAATTTGGAATGTTGCAGCCGGCGCGACTGGGTCACTTTCAAGGAACGCCACCACTACTTCGAGGTGCCGGAGGAGGCGGGGACCTTTATCCAGGCCGGACAGTTGGACTTGGATTGAGGGTCGGTTGCGAGGGGATGTCGAGAGGGGATTGATGTGATTGTTGTGTTCTGGGGGGGAGGGGGGGGGGATGTTCTGTTCTGTTTGGTACTGTTTTTTTTCTTTTGGGGTGCTGGGTGGGCTATGGTGAAATGGTTCGTAGTGGGGGTTTGGTGAGAGTGTGGGCATCGGTGGTTGGAGGAGGGGGCCCCATTGGGGGGTGGGGGGGGGGGGGGGGGAGAGAGAGAGCTGGGGTCAGGCCGCGAATGGGTGCTGCGCCAGAGGGGGCGGGGCCGGCTTGGTGGAAAGCGTGGGCTTTTTCCCACGCTAGGGAAGGAAGGGGGTGGGGTTGGGGGGAGGGGTGGTGCTGGAGAGGCGAGCCCGCTGATGGACGGTGGGGGGGGGGGGGAATAGATTCTCACACTGGGACGGTCGATGGAGTGGCGGGAGCGGCCGGGGTCAGCAGGAGTCAGCTGACTTACGGGAGTGCTATGGGGGGAGCAACGCAGCAAGGGGGAACCTAGCTGGGGGAGGGGGGGGGGGCGGGGGAAACTGGGTTGCTGCTGCATTGGCCAAAGGGGAGCTGGAGACTGAAGAGAGTCGGGGCGGGGGTCTGCTGCTGGGGGGAACGGAGAGTGCGGGAGATGTGGCTGGCTTGAAAAGGGAGATGGCTTATCGGCGGGCGAGGGGGGTGGGGGCAGCAGCCCTCTGATCCGGCTGATAACTTGGAATGTGAGAGGCCTGAACGGGCCAGTCAAGAGGGCCCGTGTGTTCACGCACCTGAAGGGACTGAAGGCAGATGTGGTCATGCTCCAGGAGACGCATTTGAGGGTGGCAGACCAGGTTAGGCTGAGAAAGGGGTGGGTAGGGCAGGTTTTCCATTCTGGGTTGGACGCAAAGAATCGAGGGGTGGCGATTTTGGGGGGGAAGCGGGTGTCGTTTGAGGCGCTGAACATCGTGGCAGACAATGGAGGTAGGTACGTGATGGTGAGTGGTAAGCTGCAGGGGGTGCGGGTGGTCTTGGTGAATGTGTATGCCCCGAATTGGGACGATGCCGGATTTATGCGGCGCATGTTGGGCCGGATTCCGGACCTGGAGGCAGGGAGCTTGATAATGGGGGGGACTTTAATACGGTATTGGATCCAGCATTGGACCGCTCTAGGTCCAGGACGGGTAAGAGGCCGGCGGCGGCCAAGGTGTTGAGGGTGTTTATGGACCCATGGAGGTTTGTTAGGCCGGGGGGGCCAGGGAATTCTCTTTCTTTTCCCACGTCCATAAAGCCTACTCCCGGATTGGCTTCTTCGTTTTGAGCAGGGCGCTGATCCCGAGGGTGGAGGACACTGAGTATTCGGTCATAGCCACCTCAGACCATGCCCCGCACTGGGTGGAGCTCGAGCTAGGGGAGGAGAGGGACCAGCGCCCGCTGTGGTGCCTGGAGGTGGGTTTGCTGGCGGATGAGGAGGTGAGCGGGCGGATCCGGGGGTGCATTGAAAGATACCTAGAGGTTAACAATAATGGGGAGGTGCAGGCAGGGGTGGTCTGGGAGACGCTGAAGTTGGGTGATTAGGGGAGAGCTAATCTCCACTTGGGCCCACAAGGAGAGGAGGGAGAGGTTGGTGGGGGAGATTTTAAGGGTAGATAGGAGGTACGCAGAGGTCCCCGAGGAGGGACTACTCTAGGAGCGACGAAACCTCCAGGCCGAGTTCCACCTGTTGACTACCAAGAAGGGGAGGTGCAGTGGAGGAAGGCGCAAGGGGCGGTGCATGAATACGGGGAGAAGGCTAGCCGGATGCTGGCACACCAGCTTTGGAAGCGGGAGGAAGCAAGGGAGATTGGGGGTGTTAGGGATAAAGGGGGGAACACGGTGCGGAGTGCGGTGGCAATAAATGGGTTATTTAGAGACTTCTATGAGGGGCTGTATAGGTCTGAGCCCCCGATGGAAGAGGGGGAGGGGGGGGTGTCGTTTTCTGGACCGGCTGAGGTTCTCGAGGGTAGAGGAGGGGCAGGTGGCGTTGCTTGGGGCACCGGTAGGGCTGGAGGAGCTGACTAAGAGGCTGGGGGGTATGTAGGCGGGGAAGGCACCGGGGCCAGATGGGTTCCCGGTGAAATTTTACAGGAAGTATATGGACCTGTTGGGCCCACTACTAGTGAGGACTACCAGAATTGAGGACTGTGTCCCGGGGGTGATCCACGAGGACGAGACGGGTTTCGTGAAGGGAAGGCAGCTAAACGCCAATGTGCGAAGGCTACTACATGTAATCATGATGCCTGCAGTGGAGGGGGAAGCGGAGATCGTGGCGGCTATGGATGCGGAGAAGGCCTTCGATAGGGTGGAGTCGGGGTACCTGTGGGAAGTGTTGAGGAGGTTCGGGCTTGGGGAGGGGTTCGTTAGTTGGGTTAGGTTACTGTACGAAGCCCCGGTGGCGAGTGTGGCCACAAATCGGAGGAGATCGGAATACTTTCGGCTGTACCGGGGGACGAGGCACGGGTGCCCCCTATCCCCCCTGCTATTTGCGTTGGCAATTGAACCTTTGGCGATGGCTTTGAGGGAGTCCAGGAACTGGAGGGGGCTGGTGTGAGGGGGGGAGGAACACCGGGTATCACCGTATGCAGACGACCTGTTACTGTATGTGGCAGACCCGGTGGGGGGGATGCCGGTGGTGATGTGGATCCTCAGGGAGTTTGGAGACTTTTCTGGGTATAAGCTCAACATGGGGAAGAGTGAGCTATTCCTGATACACCCAGGGGACCAGGGAAGGGGGATAGACAAGCTTCCACTGAAGAGGGCGGAAAGGAGTTTTCGGTACCGAGGGATCCAGGTGGCCAGGAGCTGGGGGGCCCTACACAAGCTCAACTTGACGAGGCTGGTGGAGCAGATGGAGGAGGAGTTTAAAAGGTGGGATATGCTGCTGCTCTCCCTGGCGGGTAGGGTACAGTCGCTGAAGATGACGGTGCTCCCGAGGTTCCTTTTTATATTCCCGTGCCTCCCCATCCTGATCCCTAAGGCCTTTTTTAAGCGGGTCAGCAGGAGCATCATGGGGTTTGTATGGGCGAAAAAGACCCCGAGGGTGAGAAGGGTGTTTCTGGAATGGAGCAGGGACAGAGGAGGGCTAGCATTGCCTAATCTATGTGGGTACTACTGGGCTGCCAATGTGGCAGTGATACGCAAGTGGGTAATGGAGGGGGAGGGGGCGGCATGGAAGAGGCTGGAGATGGCGTCCTGTGTGGGCACGAGCCTGAGAGCGCTGGTGACGGTGCCGCTGCCGCCGGCAAGGTACACCACGAGTCCAGTGGTGGCGGCGACCCTTAAAATTTGGGGGCAGTGGAGACGCCACAGGGGGGAGGCAGAGGCTTCGGTGTGGTCCCCGATCCGAGAGAACCATCGGTTTGTCCCGGGGAGAATGGATGGGGGGTTCCTGAGCTGGCACAGGGCAGGAATTAGAAGGATGGGAGACCTGTTTATAGATGGGACGTTTGCGAGCCTTGGGGCATTGGAGGAAAAATTTGGTCTCCCCCTGGAAATGCCATCAGGTACATGATGCAGGTAAGGGCGTTTGTAAGATGGCAGGTGAGGGCATTCCCGCTGCTGCCAGCACGTAGGATCCAGGATAGAGTGCTCTCGGGGGTGTGAGAAGGCAAGGTCTCGGCGATCTACTAGGAGATGGAGGCGGAGGCCTCGGTGGAGGAGCTGAAAGGTAAATGGGAGGAGGAGCTGGGGGAGGAGATAGACGAGGGTACATGGGTGGACGCTCTGGGTACGGTAAATTCTTCCTCCTCTTGTGCCAGGCTTAGCCTGATACAATTTAAGGTTCTGCACAGGGCGCACATGACTGGGGCAAGGCTGAGTTGTTTTTTTGGAGTGGAGGACAGGTGTGTGAGGTGTTCGGGGAGCCCAGTAAATCATGCCCACATGTTCTGGGCGTGCCCAGCGCTGGATGGGTTCTGGAGGGGCATTGCGAGGACGGTGTCTAAGGTAGTAAACACCCGGGTTAAGCCGAGTTGGGGGCTTGCACTATTTGGGGTATCGGACGAGCCGGGAGTGCAGGAGGCGAAAGAGGCCGGTATTCTGGCCTTTGCGTCCCTGGTAGCCCGGCGGAGGATTCTGCTACAGTGGAAGGATGCGAGGCCTGGAAGCCTGGATCAGCGACATGGCAGGGTTTATTAAATTGGAGAGGGTAAAATTTGCCTTTAGAGGATCTGTGCAAGGGTTCTTCAGGTGGTGGCAACCGTTCCTAGACTTTCTAGCGGAGCGTTAGGAGGTGGACAGTAGCAGCAGCAACCCGGGGGTGGGGGGGTGGGGGGTGGCGGGTGGCGACGACTTTGTGCTTACTACTGTGTTTATTATCAATTATTGGGGGAATACGTGACAGAGCTATAAGATGTTTATTCATGTGTTCTTTGTTTTTTTGTTATCTCTATTGAAAATATATTAAAACATTTTTTTTAAAAAGAAAGTGTTTCCTAACATCACCCCTGAAAGGTCTGGGTTTAATTTTTGGACTGTCCCCAGTCCTAGACTTCCCTGCACTGTCTCTATCACCCCCACAGTGTCGTTCTTTCCCTCCTATCTGTTCCCCATTAATATCTTGAAAACATAAAATCAAACCGCTCCTTACGCTTAGAAATTCTGCGTTATTTAGTGAGTTGTTGGAACGCACAGTTTGAAATGGTAGCAGCATCAGGTTCACTAATGACTTTCAGAAGAAAATTGGTTAAATACTTGAACGAGGGGAAAAAAATGGCAGGATATGGGGCAAGGGCAGATGAGTGGGATGAATAGATATCTCTACTGGAGAGCCAAATGCCCTCCTGTGCTGTACGTTTCTATGACTGTGCAGTGGAAAGTGAGGGAAGTATAATGTGGTTGAAAATCAATACCAGTCATGTTCCTGATTTCCATTTCTACTGGATTCTCAATAGAGTACCACGTTGTTCTTGTAACTTGTAGCTTATTTATTGCTTGTGGGCTGAGGTGGCTCTTTAATGTGAGTTATTCTGATTGCTTGTTCTGTGTTTAATTTTGTTTTGTCCTTCACTGTTTAAGGAATTAAGTTCATTGTGTTGGCAGACCCTCGACAAGCTGGAATTGATTCTCTTCTACGGAAGATTTATGAAATTTATTCAGACTTTGCTCTTAAAAATCCATTCTACTCCCTCGAGATGCCTATCAGGTAGGGCTGCAACATGGTGTGAATAAGGAATTGTAGTGTACATGTTTTGGCCGGCATTCTCCGGCCATTCACTGGCGGTGGGATTCTCTGGTCCTGCCGGCAGCGCACCTCCCGCCCACCGGTTTCAATGGGATTCCCATTGACAGTGGTGGGAAGAGGGAATCCTGCCACCAGTGAATGATGTGCTGCCTCCTATTGCGAGGCCGGAGAATCCAGCCCTTTATAAATTTTGCTAACTTGCCGTTTTGATTATAAACTCTGCATTAGCTTCAGGTAAAGCCACCTCTGGGATAGATTTTACCCTGGAGCCAAGGCAGGCGTAGCACAGTGTGAACAATAGTTGGATTCACTGCCGTTGCCTGCTGCATTGCTCCTTTAACATGCCATCTGTTCTCTCTTTCTTAATGACAGTGGGAGTTATGTTCTGCCTTTTAGCTTTGCCCACTGTTAACACGTCTCTTTGAGAAAATAAAACCTGCTGCTTTGGAGCAAGTGCCAATAGATGCTGGGTGCTACCACACGGAAGGGAGGTTTGAGCAACAGTCATTTGTTATACATAGGCTTGCTGTGGCTCACTTTTGTGTGAAATTAGCAGAGATCTGGGGAAGGTCTTGCTCTGCTGTAAACTGATGGGTTGTCCAGGATGCCCAATAGATAGAGAAGGCTGTACTTGCTACTGAATTGAAAAGGTTAACATTTTGTCCACTTGATATTTACAAGACTTTGTTGTCAACGTGGTTTTTGGGGCACTGTGCTTTTTAGGATAGTAGTGCAACGTGTTATCTTGACAGCCTAAGTAGCAGCTTGCTGTTCCCTCGGCTGCAGGGGTACGTAGTCTGGTTCGACCTGAATAAGGATAAAGGGACACATTCTTTGAAGAAGTAACAGGTGCTGTGAATACAGGGGAACTGGTGGATGTACTGTACTTAAACTTTCAGAAGGCCTTTGATAAAGTGCTTCGTCAATGTTATTGTAGAAAATAAAAGCCCATGGTGTAGGGGTTATATTGGATAGAAGAGTGACTAGCTAACCTGAACAGCAAGTAGACATAAATGGTTCCTTTTCTGGTTGGCAGGATGTGCCTGGTTGGCAGGATGTGATGAGTAGTGTTCCACAAGATCAGTACTGGGGCCTCAACTCTTTACAATTTATATCAATGGCTTGGATGAGGCGACCAATGGTATGGTTGCTAAATTTGCTGATGATACAAATATAGGTGGGAGAGTAACTTGTGACGAGGACATAAGGAGGCTACTAAAGAATCTAGATTAGTTAGGTAAGTGGAAAATATTTGGAAGATGGAATATAATGTGGGAAAATGTGAGGTTGTTCATTTTGGCAGGACGAACAAAAAAGTGTATTATCTAAATAAGGTTGCAGAGGGATCTGAGCACCCTAGTGCATAAATTGCAAAAGGTTAGTATGCAGATGCAGCAAGTAATTAGCAAAGTTAATAGAATGTTATTGCTTATTGTGAGGGGAATTGATGACAAAAGTAGGGACGTTATGCTTCAGTTGTACAGGGCTTTGACGAGACCACACCTGGAGTATTGTGTACAGCATTGATCACCTTATTTAAGGAAAGATGTAAATACATTGGAAGCAGTCAGAGAAGGTTTACTAGACTAATACCTGGAATGGGTGGGTTGTCTTGTGAGGAAGGACGGGAGAGGTTAGGCTTGCGCCTGCTGACTTGATTAAAAGATAAAATCCTGAGGGAACTTGAAAGGTTGGATGTGGAGAGGATGTTTCCTCTTGTGGGAGAATCTAGAATTCGGGCCCACTGTGGGGTCGCTCATTTAAGACAGATGAGGATTTCTTTTCTGCTGAGGGCTATGAGTTTTTGGAATTCTCTTCCTCAAAAAGTGGTTGAGGCATAGCCTTTGAATATCTTTAAGGCAGAAGTCGATAGTTTCTTAAACAAGGGGCGAAAGGTTATTGGGGTAGGTGAGCACGTGATGCTAAAGTTAAAATTGGATCATTAATGGTGGAGCAAGTTTTAGTGGCATAGTCTTCCTAATTTGTATGTTTGTACGGCAATTAGAAGAATTTCCTAAACCTCAATTTTAAAAAACTCTAGTTGAGACTGCAATGATGATTCAGTGCATTAGAACCTGTCAAAACAACATTTAGGCCCACATTTCACTTCTGGAATGATACTGGGGTTCAGCATCTGCTTAATACGATATAGCAAATATCAATTCAGAACCAAGGTTTAAGTAGCGAGGTTTAAAGTGGATTTTTAATTTCTATTGATATTGTTTCACTTCCACGCACCTAGTGGTGCATAAAGCAGATTTTCATCTGTTCCCAGGGCTAATTTGTTCCCTGAAACGGATCGCTAGCCTGTCGCCAGGGGCTTATAGCTTGATGGGCGCCATTCCACAACAAGCATGGCCGGCCTGGGGCCTCTCCCACTCTTCACTGCCTGCCATTGACGTGGCCGGCTAGCTCAGATGGTTAGAGCATGGTGCTAATAGCGCCAAGGTCGCAGGTTCAATCCCCGTACTGGCCAGGAATGCAAACCTATAATTAAAACACCTCCATGGGTGGCCCGGTAGCGCAGTGGTTAGCACTGCTGCCTCACAACGCTGAGGACCCGGGTTCGATCCTGACCCTTGGTCACTGTACGTGTGGAGTTTGCACATTCTCCCTGTGTCTGCGGGGGTCTCGCCCCCACAGCCCAAAGATGTGCAGGATAGGTGAATTGGCCACTCTACATTGTCCCTTAATTTATAAAAAACTGCCTGCCATTGGCGTCTTGGAAGGATTTTGCAGATTGATACTTGACCTGTTTAGCTGCACAATGAATGCACGTTCCTCGTCCATCGAGTCCCGAGATGGGACTCGAACCTGACACGTATGGCTCGGAGACAGGGACACTACCCACTGCACCAACAAGACATCTATTCTATTGATGTAGGACCATGAATTTGCTCCATACCAATAGATCTTCCCCCATGGGAAATCCTCAACCTTGAGGGGTATTTATAAGACCGTGCCAAAATAAGAAGTGGAATTAGACAGTCTCTCCTTTTGTTGACCTCTTTACGAGACGCCTGCATGTCAGAAATATCTGAGAATCAGTTGTGTTCCTATCACAAAATTTGAATTTATTCGGTTGTAACTTATTGATTGAAGTGGTGTGGTCGGATTTGAAGTAATTCCCTTGAACTATTTTGTATTTTAAAAACTCTCTTTCATCTGCAGGTGTGACCTCTTTGAACAGAATTTGAAAGTGGCTTTGGAGATCGCAGAAAAGGCTGGAACTTTTGGAGCTGGATCTTGAGCTCACCTGGGAGGCTGTCTCACCTTCAGAGTCTTTGGCGTATCCGGTTGTTATGTATATATTTTGTGAATACTCCAAATGTTTTTGAAAATGTAAACTCTTATGGACCAGAACCCTGAATCCAAGGAAAGTGTAACGCGGACAAGGAATTGCAACCTGTATATATGGGAAATAAACAAACTTTACCAACAAGCTTAATTTGGTTTTCTTCTCTTTTCCCCCCCCCCCCCCCCCCACCCTTTATGTTCTCCGTATCTCCTGACAGCATTGTTTCCTTTGTGGTTTAGTATTCTGTGGGCACTATGTCTCCTTTCCTAAAGGGCCATCTTTTGTGACAATTGATGGGTGATTGTCAGTAAGCTGGTCGACCATGGTCAGAGGGGAATCACAGCCTAGCCATGCATGTTTTGTGATACATCCACATTTCAAATGTCTCGTGTAACTTTCTGCTGCTGCTTCTAAAGAGCTAGTCGCTTCCAGTCAACCTGTAAGTATGATGGATCCAGACCAGAACCCCAATCTTTGGTTAAAATCCCAGACTAAGAACTCCATTGTTATGGGTCCAAGAATGAAAACCCCAATTTGTTATGGGATTCCGGACTAGAACCCAACTTGGGAAAAGGAATGACTGGTCAGCAGACACCATTTATGTTCAAATGAACTTTAATTTCAACACAGAATTACGCAACAAAGAAATAACTTTACCGTTAATAATCGCAACAATTGGGCAGCACGGTAGCGCAGTGGGTTAGCCCTGTAGCCTCACGGCGCCGAGGTCCCAGGTTCGATCCCGGCTCTGGGTCACTGTCCGTGTGGAGTTTGCACATTCTCCCCGTGTTTGCGTGGGTTTTGCCCCCACAACCCAAAGATGTGCAGGCTAGGTGGATTGGCCATGCTAAAAATTGCCCCTTAATTGGAAAAAATGAATTGGGCACTCTAAATTTAAAAAAAAAAAAAATTGCCCCTTTATTGGAAAAAATTAATTGGTTACACTAATTTTTAAAAACAATAATCTTAACATCTTAACTAGCTTCCTGAAACCTGCCTCTACATTCAAATTAAGCAAACCCCCTATATATTAAATACCACTCGTGAATAAGGTTAACAAGGGTTTACACTTGCTTATATTGGTATAGAGCTTTTAAGAGAAGAGTCCTTTCAAAGTAAACTGAACACTTTGTCCCGCTGTGTTCCAGAAACAACTGACAAACCTGAACCCTCCCATTAACTATGCCACCTGCAATTCAAAAGTACACCACGTTCTTGTGTTTTGTTACAAAAGGTTACCTTGCCCCTGCAAAAAAATCAATGATTTTCTCTCCCTTTGCAACCACAGCAAAAATACTAAATGTAAACTTTAAAATATGAAAAATTCTCACATTTTGTCACAAACGTCTCCAACCGTAGAGAATGCCTTCTAATTATCCTTTGAATGCCCCTAAGGGTGAATTGTCTCAGGATATTGCAGCAGACAATCATTACCAGGAAGGAACAGATTGTCAAATTCCCATGCCATAACAATGCTAATCTCTTCCTTGGTACATCCTCCTGTTTCTTGTAAAATACCGAATGCTTTGATATACTTAACCAACGCTACAAGAAAGCCACTTGTATCTTCATTGTTTAATGGAAAGGGAATAGCTGACACTGACGTTTCTCGTTTGCTCTGATATCAGGATTTGATTCCACAGCTACCAGCCATTCTCTGTGCACTTGCTTATTTGCAACATTGGAAAGTGAGGCCTTTCCCCAGATGTGCCTGATCTTGCCAGTCCCCTTTTTGCCACCCCATCTGTTTCTTACAAAACGTCTTCTGCAGTAGTCACTGAAAGTAATGCTTGGCATTATAGTGGCACAGTGGATCGGCACTGCGCCCTCACAGCTACAGGGTCCTGGGTTCAATTCCGGCCTCGGGTGACTGTGGAGTTTGCACGTTCTCTCCGTGTCTGCGTGGATTTTCTCCGGTTTCCTTCCACAGTCCACAGATGTGCAGGTTAGGTGGATTGGCCATGATCAATTGCTCCTTAATGTCCAAAAGGTTAGGTGGGGTTACTGGGTTAAGGGGATAGGGTCGGGGCCTGACTAGGTAGGGTACCCTTTTTTTTAATCGTAATCTTTATTGCCACAAGTAACTGACATTAACACTGCAATGAAGTTACTGTGAAAAGCCCCTAGTTGCCACATTCCGGCGACGGTTCAGGGAGAATTCAGAATGTCCAAATTACCTAACAGCAAGGCTTTCAGGACTTGTGGGAGGAAGTCAGAGCACCCGGATGAAACCCACGCAGACACAGGGAGAATGTGCAGACTCCACACAGACAGTGACCCAAGCCTGGAATCGAACCTGGGATCCTAGAGCTGTGAAGCAACAGTGCTAGCCACTGCTGCTGTGCTGAGGGTCGGTGCAGACTCCAGGGGCCGAATGGCCTCCTTCCGCACTGTAGTGCTTCTATGATTACCTCCCTTTCCCCCTCTCCAAACCCCAAGGATGCTTTAGCTTGTCGTTGATGGCAGCTAGATCCCTATTTACCTTTCCGACCCTGAGCTGTATGGCGTGCCTGTGCATTGAGAAGCTGTGATTTAATGGCTACCGTCCAATTCTACTGCAGTAGGTTTGCACAATATCCTACCGTGGAGTTTAAAACTAGTCAGATGGGGCGGCACGGTGCCGAGGACCTGGGTTCCATCCAGGGTCACTGTCCACGTGGCGTTTGCACGATCTCCCTGTGCCTGTGTGGGTCTTTCCTCCGTAACCCAAAGATGTGCAGGATAGGTGGATTGGCCACGCTAAATTCGCCCTTCATTGGGGGGGAAAAAAAAGTCAGATGGAGGATCTCAAAGTATTGGATGGATTGTACACGAATGCTGGGTGCAGCATGAAACTGCCCACAATTTAACACTGATTGTCAAGAGTTAATGAAGATGACCAGGGTGGAGAGTGACACTGGTACAGCAAGTCTTGCTTTTTCGGAGGTGCAGGGATAAGATTTCTACCTACTCCTGTGGTGAAGCAAAAGTGAACATTCTTCAGCATCAATGTCCCTCACAATCCCAAGTTGACTCGTGCTGTTGCTGTTAACGAGGTGGCAGCAGACTCGGAAAAGGGCAATAGTAACCTAACTACCCTGGCTATAAGGTGTGTGCATGTGAACCAAGGTCGGGCATGGGGCACGGACAAAACCAGGCTTGGTTGTGATGCACTCCATGGTGAAGTAGTTTGCTGATATTAATCATCTAAGCTCCTATGTGAAAATGACCATTTGGGCAATGTATGAGAAAGTGTGCGCTGCTGCAGAAATATAGGTACACAAGGAGAAAATTAGACCCATAGCACTTAACCCATTAACCCTGATGTTTTCATAATCTCCAATCAGATATACCTAATGTGGCGAAAATTGTTTGTAGCGATTTAGAGGAAAGATCATCTTGAATATTGCACTCATCAGGACATTTCACAAAAAATACAGGGGAGGCATTCTCAGTGCTGATTGGTTGGCAGGTGGACTCTGGGAGGGACGTTGCCATGGAGAATACACCAGTTGATGATGACTAACAGTTAACCACCAAGCATTGTTTGAAATTTAAACCAGGCAGCTTGACTCTGATTGGTCAAGGCATTGCCCTGAGGAATGAACCAGCAAATGGCTGTCACAATGACTGGTGGATCATATCAAACAGCATGTCCCTTCCACTGTTTGCAATGGGAAAGGTACAGACCGTGCACAACCAGCCCATGGTTGCAAAACTCAAAACACAGTGTCCAACATTAGATATGATTCCGCGATTGGCCAAATTTGTTAAGAATTACGCTGGCAACCAATTTAAGATTGTCAGTCAAGCTCACAGTGTGATGCACCTGCGTGCACTGGAAGCTACATATATGAATACACAGGGCCATGTTCTTTGTGGACACAAAGAACATGAGTACACATTGAGCCTGTTTCAGCGAAACAAAATGTTACAAGACCTGGGATTTTCGTGTGAGTATTTTTATTTTCGTGTTGAGTGCTTTCCTGCCAGGGTGTACTAGATTTGAACTTCATAATTTACAAAGTTTTGTGGGCAGCATGGTAGTATAGTGGTTAGCACAGTTGCTTCACAGCTCCAGGGTCCCAGGTTCAATTCCCGGCTGGGTCACTGTCTGTGCGGAGTCTGCACGTTCTCCCCGTGTCTGCGTGGGTTTCCTCCGGGTGCTCCAGTTTCCTCCTACAGTCCAAAGATGTGCGGGTTAGGTGGATTGGCCACGCTAAATTTCCCTTAGTGACCAAAAAGATTAAGTGGGGGTTACTGGGTTACCGGGATAGGGTAGATACGTGGGTTTGAATAGGGTGCTCTTTGTAAGGGCCGGTGCAGACTCGATGGGCCAAATGGCCTCTTTCTGCATTGTAAGTCTATGGTTACTGAGTCATCAGGAGGCCTTGAAATACACTGACCCTGGAATTCCACTCTTGCACACTTGTTGCTGAGCAAATTTTTTTCCCAACCCTTGCGTGCTCCTGACCCTAGCCCGCGTTTATTTTGAGTGGGAGACCACAGCATTTAAGAAGAAATTGGGCTTCCACTTCAGGTAAAAACTCTTGGGACCTTATGCCACGGACAGGAGCGGATCAGTTCAAACAGAACTGATTTCCTCCTATCGCCTCTCTGTAAACAAGTCTTTTGAATTAACCTTCTTAGAATAAGTGGTGACGTATTTTCCCAACCCCTTGGTTTTCATGTGGTCTAGTTTTACTAATAATCGCACAACAAACATGGGTTAGGATTAACTCAGAAGGTTAGTTTATTTCACACAACCAAAACCCACAAAAAAAGGAGGGTATGCAATGTCCCACTCCACATTCACACAGTGAAGGGAGGGGTAGCGGAAAGAAGATTTACAGTGCAACGATCACAAAAGAAATGAATATTGGTTCATGTGAGTTCCGGACTCCCAAAGTCAGAGGCCAATGCGGACGTCTTTTACATAGACTAACAATGGTCAGCTGACTGGAGACTGGTGCTGTAAGATTTGCTTTTTCAGGAGGCGTTGATGTCACAGGGTGAAGTAGGTACGTAGAGATTACACGAGTTCTGTAGGCGATGATACAAAATCTCCCAGTAGAGTCAGGTTAAATGGGCCGGTAATCCAACCTGGACAGAGCTTGCTTCTGTGTGGCTTGCTAGTAAGATGTTAAACAGCAGATTGGCTACACAGTTCAGAAAGGTAATATTAAACTGGTCTAAAAGCCAGAGTATTGGGTCACGTGACCTTAATTCTCGAATGTGACTTCAACAAAGAACGTTTACCCAACATCAGGGATTTGGCTTTGTTTCCAAGACTGATCATGTCTCAGCCATGGGTTGAAAGGGGTGCCATGCATGTTGAGGGTCTGGTGTTTGGGGAGCCATTATCTCAGCAAACCCATGGACTCTGCTAGCAAGGTTGGCTTATCAAATGCAAATGCCTCCAATCCCTTTTGAAATTTGCCTGTGCAGCCCCAGGTCTGTTAGGAGCTCCTTCGACATAACGAGGTGTGACATCCCCGAAGTTAAGAGGATTAATTTGTTCTGGGGATGGCTGTGGATAATTTCCGGAGAGAGCGTCAACCTTTGCTCAGCAGAAAAATCCAGTTCAAAAATAAGAAATAGTCACAATATTAAAGTCTTTAACTATGTACAGGATTGGGTTTCTGCTCAATGGACCCATCGCTTAGTACGTATAAGTGGGTAGCTATGTAGCCTAATCAGTTAAAAATAAGTTGTCCAGGTTGCAAAATTGTTGCTTGTTGCAATACAGAAATCAATATTTACATTTTTTTAATGCTGCTGTCACCCACATAACCCCAACCCCCTTCGATGTCCATCATAACACTGGACAACAGGGAGCGTGGCTATCCTTCTACATAGGACTTACAGAGCATAAATGCTGGTGAAATAAATGTAACTCCCTCTTTTTCCGCGTTGTTTCGCGGGCTGCAGTCACCGCTGGCCAGGCCAGCATTTATTGCCCATCCCTGGTTGCCCGTGGGAAGGTGGAGGCGAGTCAGCCGCCTTCTTGAGCCGCTACAGTCCATATGATACATGATGTTGACACATGGATGGCAGCCTGATGCACCTGTGTCCCTGTGGTGAACCACGTATTGGTACTATATATATATTTACCGTTATTCGTTGCAGGTCGCATTCCGAGCTGGACAACGCTGCCTGGGGTGCTGGCCCTGGCCGCAGAAGTAGCAGAACGGCCCCCCAGAGTTGGCGGGCAGCCGCGCGGCACAGGCATGGGACACGCCCAGGTCGGGTGATGGCCGCGCCTCCGACGTCCACGAGGATGCCGCGTGGTCAGGCGTGAAGGCATCCAAACTCTGGAATGCTACCTCTAACGAGGTAGATAGCTGTACCGTGTCCTTGAGGTCGAGGGCACCCCTTTCGAGCAGTCGTTGCCGGATATAACTGGACCTCCGGCCACATAGGTGTCCCGGATCATGAGTTCCGTATGTTGCACTGCCGTAACTGCCTGGCAGTTACAATTCCTGGCGAGTACCCTAAGGTCACGCAGGAATTCTGCCAGTGATTCACCAGGGCGCTGATGCCGCGTGGTAAGAAGATGTCGAGAATTTTCATTCTTCTTGCATGTCCATAAGACTTATTCTCGGATAGACTTCTTTATTATGAGTAGGGCGCTGATAGCGAGAGTAGAGGATACTCTACTAAATCTGATAGCGAGAGTAGAGGATACTCTACTAAATCCCGGACCACGCCCTGCATTTGGTAGACCTAGAGCTGAGGGAGGAGAGGGACCAGCGCCCGTTGTGGCGCTTGGAGGTGGGGCTGTTGGCAGACGAGGAGGTGAGTGAGTGGGACCGAGGAAGCATACAGAGGAAACTGTATAGGGGGAGGAGGGTACGGGGGTTGTTTTAATTTGTTCTGTATTTAATTTTACTGGGTTTCTTTTTCATTCTGTTGTTGATATTTTGTGAAAACCCAATAAAAGTTTTTTAAAAAAAAGATGTCGAGCGAACACCTCATTCACCGGCCTCACGAACTGTCCTTTCAACTGTGCAACCGCCTCTTCGTACGAGGCCGCATCTCTGATTAATAGGAAAATTCTGTGGCTCACCCGAGCATTGAGGAGACGCAGCTTGTGCGTCCCGAAGACGTCGTCGGTCGAGGAGTCGAGTTAGGCCTCGAAACAACTTAGCCAATGCTCAAAGATTGCAGTGGCTTCAGCTGCCTGAGGCTCGAGTTCAAGTCGGTCAGGCTTAAGAGCGGCGTCCATTGTGATATCTTAGCTTATTAAATTGATGGACCATCAATTCACACGAGTCGAGTTGTAGAAGAGAACAGTGGTTTTAATAAGCTAAGAAGTATGCCAGCCTGCTGCTGCTCCCGCACTGAGAGCTGGCCACAGGTCTGCCAATCATATACCTCCCCCGAGGGGCGGAGCCACAGGCGGTGCCAACAGAAGCATCAACACAACAACAGTAAGTAACAGTGAATAAAAACAACAGTGAACATATATACAGTGGTGGATAACAGTAGGACGAATAACGAATAACAGTAAATATATATATACAGTAGCAATACGTGGTTCACCATGGCAAATTTTGACAGGCAGAAAAATAAGCAGAGACATGACATAAGTTGTCCAGGCAGGTTATAACATTTTGACATGGATTTTTATATTAAGAACTCCGGCTATATCTCAATCAGCAGCACATGTTGAGTATGGATGCTCTGTGTTCAGAGACCCTCTGGATTGTGGATCTCTTTCTCATTTTAGATTTTTTTAAAGGTGGTGACGAACCCGATCAGTTCCTGCAGCATTTCATGACTTTATTTCAGATTTCCACTCGCACCTTTTCCACTTTCAAGTTTCGAAAGATACTTTCACAGGGAATGCAGCCCCTTTACAGAGTAGTGAGAGAGAGGGGGAGAGAGAGAGAGAAAGAGAAGAGAGAGAGAGAAAGAGAAGACAGCTAGACTATCAAACTGAACTGAAAAAGTTGTATTTTCCCGTAGTACCAGTTTCCACCAGGATGTGGCGATCTTGTACTTCGTAACGCATGATTATACAGGGCAGAAACAAACAATGCCCGTTGTGTGAAAGACTGGGCTGGCTATGATTGCTGCTACGCTTACACCTCTGTAATCCTTGTCTTTTTGTTAAGTATATTCTTCCAACATTTAAGTAAGTTTTGTTATGCATGAGCATTTTAATGAGTTATTCCCCTTCTTAATATTCATTCATTATGTTATTCTCACCATCATTTTCCAATTGATTTATATCTTTGAGTCTTGTAGTTATATTCTTGTAGTTTTCTTTACATATTGCTGCTGATGAATAATGATTCTTGAGACACTTTTGGAATAAGTTTCAACAGCTGATGTCCATAGCCTGCTTTTGTTGAGGGTAGATGGTGTTGGTGTAGTGGTATCACTAGACCAGAAGTCCAACGTGCTGGAAACAGGGGTTCAAATCTAACTTCAGCAGCTGAATTCAGTTAAATCTGGAATTCAAAAGCAGGTCTCCATAACGGCAACCGTGAAGATATCATTTTTTTAAATTTAGAGTACCCAATTCACTTTTTTTCCAATTGAGGGACAATTTAACATGGCCAATCGAAATGAAAAAATGAAATGAAAATCGCTTATTGTCACAAGTAGGCTTCAAAAATGAAGTTACCGTGAAAAGCCCCTAGTCGCCACATTCCAGCACCAGTTCTGGGAGGCTAGTACGGGAATTGAACTGTGCTGCTGGCCTGTCTTGGTTTGCTTTCAAAGACAGCAATTTAGCCCTGTGCTAAACAGCCCCTTTGTGCTAAACAGCCCCTTCCACCTACCCTGCACATCATTTTTGGGTTGTGGGGGTGAGACCCACGCAAACACGGGGAGAATGTGCAAACTCTACACAGGCAGTGACCCGCGGCGGGGATTCGAACCCGGGACCTCGGGGACGTGAGGCAGCAGTGCTAACCCACTGCGCCACCATGCCACCCTCATGAAGATATCATTGGCTGTTGGTTTAAAAAAAACAACCCATCTGGTTCACTCGTGACTTCAGGGAAGGAAGTCTGCCGTCCTTACCTGGTCTGGCCTACGTGAGGCTCCAGACCCACAGCCATGTGGTAACTGCCTCTGAACAAGGCACGCTGTTCAAGGGCAAGTAGGGATGGGCAACAAATGAGCAATACTCACATACCTTGAAAAAAACAAAGAAGAAAAACCCTGGTCTAAAGTTTTCCAGCTTTTTGAACTCGATCAATTAATCAAATAAAACCTCAACTAGTTGATTGTTTACAGTCTTTGATCCCACCAAATAGATCCCATTAATCTGTTCGCTAAAGGTACTGGTTAATCTGCAAAACAAAACCTGTTCTATTTTCACCCTCACTCCTGCTTCTCCTCCTCTGTGGTGGTATGCATCACTGTAAATACACAAGGGGTTAATGTAGGTACACTACAACTAAATAAACACTAGAGGGAGCACCAGAGACATCATGGCACACAGACATTCAACCAATAGGTCAGTAAGATAGGACACGACCACTGGGCAGTCAAGACACACCCAGAGGTGGCACTACCACAAGGGGGCTACTCATATAAAGGGACAGGGCACACATGCCCTTTCTCTTTCCATAGGCGACACTCATAGAGACAGGGGCAGATCAGGGAAGCATCACACCCACCGCATGGATTAGAGCAGACTGGTTAGTTAGATCGAGTTACTATAGTTAGATTAGCAGGAGAGTCGAACCCAAGTCGGAGAATTGTTAACTGTTCAATAAATGTGTTAAACCTATCTCCAAGTCTGAACCTTCCTTTGTCAGAGTGCACATTAAGGAAGCAGCTTATGCTACGTGAAGAAGCCGAACACAACATCTCCTCATTTTCTGTTCATTCTTTTAGACGTTATTGTGAGAGATTTTAATTTTCACAGAACGGTTACAGTGCAGAATACGGCCACTCAGCCCATTGTGCATGTCCCAGCTCTCCGAGTGAGCATTGTGACAGCCTGCTGCCTTTCCCCCGCTGCCCTGCGCCTCGTTACTATCCAAACAATCGTCCAGACATAAATGCGGCGAATCAGCAACTGTGGCGGCAGCTGGGTTTTTGCCAGATTTTTGCGACGAGGGAGCAGTCGGAACTTTGTGAAAAGTGATGGACGAATAACAAAAACATTTAGCTCGAAGGACCGCTACAACCGCCGTTTACTGTTGCACTGCCCGCTGGTTACAAACTGGATGCAGATAACAAGGCGCAATGAATTACATTAAAAAGAGGTCTTGATAGTTTCTGTTCCTCAAGTACTGTCGGCAGCTACTGGCAACTGTATAACCTGTTCACAAAGCTGCCTATTAATTTGAAAATGTCCCTTTCTACTTTCTGTGTAAATATTACGGTTGTTGTAATAGTATGTGCACAAGACTGAATATCAGGGAATGAATTGGAAGGTCGGACAGCGTTTATTAGGTTAGGAGCGCCTGTTTTCTTGCTTATGTGTAACCACAGCGATCACAACTTGTGCAATACCTTTAATGTAATAAAACATCTCCAGACACTTCACAGGTGGCGCAGAGGTTAGCACTGCTGACTCATGGCACCGAGGACCCGGGTTTGATCCCGGCTCTGGGTCATTGTCCGTGTGGAGTTTGCACATTCTCCCTGTGTCTGCGTGGGTCTCCCACAACCCAAAGATGTGCAGGGTGGGTGGATTGGCCTCGCTAAATTGCCGCTTAATTGGAAATTATTTTCAAAAAGACACTTCACAGGAGCATTGTAACACAAAATATGACACCGAGAAATTAGCGAGAAATTAGATCGGGAGGCGAAGGCTTGGTCAAAGGGGTAAGTTTTAAAGCGTGACTTGAAAGAGAAAAGCGAGGCAGAGAGGCAGAGATTGCAGGGAGGGAATTCCGGTGCAAATGAAGGCCACTGCCGCCAATCCTCCAGGGCCCCTCAGGAGGCCAGGATTACGGGCGTCACGGTAGCACAGTGCTTAGCACTGTTGCTTCACAGCGCCAGGGGCCCGGGTTTGATTCTCGGCTTGGGTCACTGTCCGTGCGGAGTCTGCACGTTTTCCCAGTGTCTGTGTGGGTTTCCTCCGGGTGCTCCGGTTCCCTCCCACAAGTCCAGAAAGACGTACTGTTAGGTGAATTGAACATTCTGAATTCTCCCTCAGTGTACCTCAACAGGCGACTAGGTGCTTTTCACAGTAACCTCATTGCAATGTTAATGTAAGCCTACTTGTGACAATGAAGATTATCATTATTATTAGAGACGTGCCGATATCTCCGAGGGGCTGGAGGGGATTACAGAGAGAGGGAGAAGCAAGGCCAAGGAGGGATTTGAAGAAGAAAGTTGAGCATTTTAAAATCGACGCATTGCTTGACAGGGAGCCAATGGAGATCAGTGAGCACAGAGGTGATAGGTGAATGGGACTTGGTCCGAGTGAGGACGTGGGCAGTAGAATTTTGGGTGGCCTCATGCTTACAAAGGGTAGAATATGGGAGATCAGCATGATTTGCAAATCAATTTGTTTTTACCCTACAGCACGGGCAGCACGGTAGCATTGGGGATAGCACAATTGCTTCACAGCCCCAGGTTCGATTCCGGCTTGGGTCACTGTCTGTGCGGAGTCTGCACATCCTCCCCGTGTGTGCGTGAGTTTCCTCCGGGTGCTCCGGTTTCCTCCCACAGTCCAAAGATGTGCAGGTTAGGTGGATTGGCCATGATAAATTGCCCTTAGTGTCCAAAATTGCCCTTAGTGTTGGGTGGGATTACTGGGTTATGGGGATAGGGTGGAGGTGTTGACCTTGGGTAGGGTGCTCTTTCCAAGAGCCGATGCAGACTCGATGGGCCGAATGGCCTCCTTCTGCACTGTAAATTCTATGATTAACATACTGCATATGACATACTTCGAGGAGCCTTGCATATTGACATAATTTTCTGACTGTCGATGTGTAAGTTTCCATAAAATGCGTCTGATGTCTTTATATTAAATTAGTGAAATAAAATCTGGAAATACCCAGGCATCACTCAGATCTGTAATGTCAACTGAACATGTACTGACCAGCTGTGTAATTCCACAGATTTGGCACGCTCATCTCCGAGTCAGAGGTTTGTGGATCCAAGCTCCACTCCAGTCCAGGGCAGCCCTGAGGGAAGCAGGACCCTGGTGGCAAAATCCCTGGAATCGACCGGCCGATGCCGTGTGGGTGGAACTTGTTGGATGCATTTAGGTGGTCCAAATAGCCTTACTGACTTGCAGACAGACCAGAGCAGCAGGACAAAATAGCACTGAGTCAAGGCTGTGAAAGGAAATGTTAAGAACAGATGCCAGGTAATATCTCTTCTGCAAACAATGAAGAGCAATCGGAACTGGTTACGACTGAGCCCGGGGTGGGGGGCACTGGACTCATTTGAGAAATAGCGAGATGCTCTAGACGATGAGATGGTTGCATTTGGTATTTGATAGGATGGGATCAAATGGGCTGCGGGAGTATCATCCTGAAGACATACTCTGTAAATCTGCATTGGGACGTGCAGAGGATGAACCTTTGTTTATGGGCGGCACGGTAGCATCATGGTTAGCATTGTTGCTTCACATCACCAGGGTCCCAGGTTCGATTCCCAGCTTGGGCCACTGTCTGTGCGGAGTCTGCAAGTTCTGCGTGGGTTTCCTCCAGGTGCTCCAGTTTCCTCCCACAGTCCAAAGATGTGAAAGGTTAGGTGGATTGGCCGTGCTAAATTGCCCTTAGGGTCCACAAAGGTTAGTCGGGGTTACGAGGGTAGGGTGGAGGTGTGGGCTTGGGTGGGGTGCTCTTTCCAAGGGCCGATGTAGACTCAATGGGCCGAATGGCCTCCTTCTGCACTGTAAATTCTATGATTCCATAACACAAGTATGTTTCCTGCTACTGTTCAATGTTGCTATTCCCTTGTTTGATGGCATTTTCAAATCTATGAGTAGCCAGGTCTCAGTAGCAAACTTCGCCAGAGCTGAAACGGCCCTGAATTTGCTGACAAACGTATTCACAGCAAGTCAGATTTTTAATTTTGCATCAATAGACAAATGAAAACTCATTTTGAATTGTATGTTAATACTGAATTTTTATCTTTTAAGATTTAATCTCTCTCTTTCCCACTCTGATATTTTATTAGAATTGGATTTAATTCCGTGCCTCAGTTTATTTTCCAGGTACAAATGTCAAGACACTTGTTTGTATAATTCCAAAATGATCTTGTAGTTTGAGTTCACTGCCACAAGAGGCCGCAAGCACCAGATCCACATAATCCCATTCGTTCTTGCCATATCTATTTTCTTCAACTTTTAAAAAAAAATATGAAACAGGAAAGTAACAAACAATCTGCAGACAAACAATTTCTCGGCGAACTCGCGAGTGGGTTGATGTCGCTCATCGGAATGCCTCCAATGAAAAGTACAAAGTAAGCTTTTCTCTCCCCAGATGTCGCTTTACCTTTCCTATTTTTCTATTTGGTTTCTGATTTTTTTTGCAAGTAGGTTCACTATAATGCTAACTGTGATCCAAATCCATAAGTGGGTTAATTTGTGCTGTAATGGGCAGCACGGTGGTGCAGTGGTTAGCACTGCTGCCTCACGGCGCCGAGGTCCCTGGTTCGACCCCGGCTCTCGGTCACTGTCTGTGTGGAGTTTGAATGTTCTCCCCGTGTCTGCGTGGGTTTCGCCCCCACAACCCAGAGATGTGCAGGTTAGGTGGACTGGCCTCGCTAAATTGCCCTTTAATTGGAAAAAATGAATTGGGTACTCTAAATTTATTTAAATAAATAATGTGTGCTGTAAGTGACAAATGTCTGAATAGTCTCGTGTTGAAATTCTTCAACTGTTAATTTAACAATGCATTTAAAATAAACAGGGGTTTATCAGAGTTACAGAGAGAGGTGTTTCGAATGAAAGCGTTTAACACATTCAGGGCCAACGACAAATGCAGTTTCCTTGCAAGTTCAAATCTCATAATCAAGACATTATCTGTGTTGTTATCCCAACTTTAGGGTTACCCGTTGTAGGGTGGCACACTGGCGCAGTGGTTAGCACTGCTGCCTCAAGGTGCCGAGGACCTGGGTTTGTTCCTGGCCCCGGGTCACTGTCCGTGTGGAGTTTGCACATTCTCCCCATGTCTGCATGGGTCTCACCCCACATCCCAAAGGTGTGCAGGGTAGGTAGACTGGCCACGCTAAATTGCCCCTTAATTGGAAAATAATAATTGGGTACTATAAATTTATTCAAAAAACATTGCTCGTTGCTTTGAAAACATGCTGCAGTATCTCAATTTTTAAACACTCATTAATTTGCTTATTTTGACCATCTGGGTTACCTTATTCATACCCTCTCCAACACACACACATGCAAATATCTTCCTTTCATTCCTAAACATGAAAACTGCCACAGCTCCTCAGTGTCAGCAGCCTCCTCACCCCTCTGGCCCAGTTGCACCATGGAATCCCTACAGTGCAGAAGGAGGCCATTCAGCCCATTGAGTCTGCACTGACCCTCTGAAAGAGCACCCTACCTAGGCCCATTCCCCTGCCATATCCCTGTAACCCCACATAAACTGCACATCTTTGGTTACTAACAGTCCCAAGATGTGCAGGTTAGGTGGATTGGCCATGCTAAATTGCCCTTAGTGTCCAAAAAGGTTAGTTGGGGTTACGGGGATAGGGTGGAGGTGTGGGCTTAAGTAGGCTGCTCTTTCCAAGGGCCGGTGCAGACTCAATGGGCCGAATGGCCTCCTTCTGCACTGTAAATTCTATGATTCTATAGGAGAGGGATGATGATATTGGGGGTGTCAGTGTTCCTGGGAGGACATAGAAAATGCTTTAATATCCACTCTAAAGGTCTCCTCGAAGTGCAGCGGCATTGACTTTAACGACTGGGAGGAGCTTGCTAACAATTGTTCAGAGTGATGACTTGTCCATCAAACATCATCCCGCCTTGAGTCCCAATTCTTAATGCGAAGGCAGAGCGGAGGCAGAGAAAGGATCCCACAACCTCATGGAATGGCCGATTACCTGCAGGTTGAGAATCAGCCTGTTTAGTTACATGAAGACCTAGGGCAGAAACACGTGACCTCGAATTCAGGACGGCCGACAACTATGACAATTGAATCAGCCTCTTGGATTTGTTTGAATTTTTCCAATTTAGGGACAATTTAGTGTCCGCGGTGCCATGAGGCAGCAGTGCTGAACATTGCGCCACCCTGCTGCCCTTGATTCAGCCTCTTGTTACATACGCCTCTTGATTCTCCTATCCATTGAAGTTAATGAATTCACAATGGGCGGCAAAATCAATATCATGCATTTGTCATTCTCATCCCGATTGAGTGAGGCTGATTTATTTTTGCTGCTCCTGACCCAAGGCACTAAAGCTTAGTCATTGCTTTCCTGCTACTCTGTTTTAGCCCAAAGTTAGTTAAAACACCACAGAGTCATGCATCCTTCTGGTTTCTATCACTCAGTTTTGCATCACAGGTTCTAACTTTCTAACTGAACCATAGGAGGAAAATTGCCCTTTCGAAAGCGGCAAATCTTTTGAGAAGGAGCAACCTTTGGCTGAATTCATCAAAGTGTTGGCTTATTTTCCCATGTAACTAATATTTCCCTTGCACATTATTCCTAAGTCTGTCTCACACACTTGCTGCCACATGACATGGAGACTGGGAGAGTTGGGTTTTTATTAATTCTGCTGTGATTATCAGTAAGATGGATTTACTCAGCGGGAGGAACAGAAAATTAAAAAATGTTAGTATTCTCCTTGCTCGGGATTTTATTTAATTGAGAAACCCAGGTGGGGGGGGGGGCCAGTCATCAAGCTGTGGAGAATAGTAAGCCAGGTTATAGCGGATAGGAGTCATCCATGTTAGCTTCAAAGGCCAGCTCCCGTGGACGGGTCATGTTGTTTGTATGCCTGACACCAGACTCCCGGACTAACTGGTCACGGCAGGAGACTCCCAGGAGGACAGTACAAATGTTTTAGGGAGGGCAGCACAGTGGTGCAGTGGTTGACACTGCTGTTTATAGCGCTGAGGACCCGGGTTCGATCCCGGCCCAAAGGTCACTGCCTGTGTGGAGTTTGCACATTCTCCCCGTGTCTGTGTGGGTCTCACCCCCACAACCCAAAGATGTGCAGGTTAGGTGGATTGGCCATGCTAAATTGCCCCTTAATTGGAAAAAAATAAAAAATAAATTTAAAAAGGAGATGTTTTAGGGACGAAGGATTGAAGGGGTCAAACAATCCCATGGGAGTCCCCGGCTTGCGACGGACCAAAATGGCGAAATGTTATTCGGGAAACCAGTGAGCACATCAGGAAATGGTGTCAGGAACATGGAGGCCTGAAGCCAAGGCTTCGGGGGAGTGCTCTTCCGCCTGACCTTTCAAGCACCATTTGCTTCACGTGTGACAGGGAATGTAGGTCACACATTGTACTATCAGCCAGCTTGGGACCCTACGCACTGGGGTGAAAACAAGTCACCCTCGATCCTGAGGGACGGCCGGCGAAGGAGAATGATCTTAAAAAAGCCCCAAAGATTATAGGAGGAAGGTACTAAATGGGGTAAGGAGTCACATAGAATTTCATAGAATTTATAAAATTTCCAGTGCAGAAGGAGGCCATTTGGCCCATCAAGTCTACACCGGCTCTTGGAAAGAGCACCCTACCCAAGGTCCACACCTCCACTCTATCCCCATAACCCCATAACCCAGTAACCCCACCCAACACTAAGGGCAATTTTGGACACTAAGGGCAATTTATCATGGCCAATCCACCTAACCTGCACATCTTTGGACTGTGGGAGGAAACCGGAGCACCCGGAGGAAACCCACGCACACACGGGGAGGATGTGTAGACTCCGCACAGATAGTGACCCAAGCCAGAATCGAACCTTGGACCCTGGAGCTGTGAAGCAATTGTGCTATCCACAATGCTACCGTATAGCAGCTGGAGCTGCCACACCAGGCACAGACTGGCTTAAAATAGACATCTTACCACAATTATGAACGTAGGAATTATGAGCTGAAGTAGGAAATTCGGCCCTTCCAGCCTGCTCCGCCCCATTCAATCAGATCATGACTGATCTCATCCTGGTCTCAAATCCACCACCCTACCTGTTCCCCATACCCCTTTAACCTATTTATTAAAAAATACATCTATTTCCTTCTTGAAACCATTTAATGATTCAGACTCCACTGCAATATGGGACAATGAATTCCACCAATTCACCACCCTCTGCGAGAAGTAGTTCCTCCTCATCTCAGTTTTAAATTTACCGCCTCTCAACCAATAATTTGTGACCTCTCTTTCTAGATTGCCCCACAAGGGGGAACATTTGGTCTACGTTTACCTTATCAATCCCTTTTCATATTTTATATACCTCGATCAGATCCCCTCTCATTCTTCTAAACTCCAGCGAGTTCAACCCAAACTGTTCAATCGCTCCTCATACGTCTGTAGTGATCTCTGTAATTATCATAGAATTTACAGTGCAGAAGGAGGCCATTCGGTCCATCGAGTCTGCACCAGCTCTTGGAAAGAGCACCCTACTCAAGGTCAACACCTCCACCCGATCC
The DNA here is from genome assembly GCF_047496885.1 of Scyliorhinus torazame. Classification (NCBI taxonomy): domain Eukaryota; kingdom Metazoa; phylum Chordata; class Chondrichthyes; order Carcharhiniformes; family Scyliorhinidae; genus Scyliorhinus; species Scyliorhinus torazame. The sequence goes on from NC_092727.1 coordinate 16,182,556, forward strand.
CCATAACCCAGTAACCCCACCCAACACTAAGGGCAATTTTGGACACTAAGGGCAATTTATCATGGCCAATTCACCTAACCTGCACATCTTTGGACTGTGGGAGGAAACCGGAGCACCCGGAGGAAACCCACGCACACACGGGGAGGACGTGCAGACTCCGTACAGACAGTGACCCAAGCCGGAATCGAACCTGGGACCCTGGAGCTATCCACAATGCTACCATGCTGCCCTGATCATGTATGTAGTAATACATGATCAAGTAATGTTAATCAAGTACAGGCAAATGATCACTAGATGGCCACACTACCAAGACCTATAAAAAGGTTTCCCACTCTTTCCTAAAGGAGAGTGTGTTAGGTGTGTGGAGAGTAAAGAAGGGAAACAGCTAGAGCGAGGTTAACAGATCTTAGTATATAGCATTATCTTATTTAATAGTTTAATCTAGTTATTTGTTTGTTTACTAGTTCAGTATTGAAATAAAAAGAACTCACTAGTTTATTTCATATTACTCATTAAATTATTTTGTAATCTCCTGGAAGACTACGTCTATATTTCAACAACTCAGCTAGTCAAAAAGAGTGATATATATATTACAAAATCGTAATATAACAATGTCAACCCTTTCATCCCGGGAATCAGTCTGGTAAACCTCCTCTGAAATGTCTCCAATGCAACCACATCCTTCCTCAAATAATGAGACCAAAACTGGACACAATATTCTGGCTGTGGTCTCGTAAACACCCTATACAATTGCAACAACACTTCTCTACTTTTATACTCCAGTCCTTTTGCAATTAGCACTAAAATTCCATTTGCCTTTTTTATTGCATGCTGTACCTGCATACCGACTTTCTGCGATTCATGAACAAAGACTCCCAGATCCCTCTGCCCAGATGCATTTTATTGGATACTTTATTTTTATAATTTTAGAGTAGCCAATTATTTTTCTTTTCCAATTAAGGGGCAATTTAGTATGGCCAATCCACCTAACCAGCACATCTTTGGGTTGTGGGGGTGAAACCCACGCAGACACGGGGAAAATGTGCAAACACCACACGGACAGTGACCCAGGGCCCGGGATTCAAACCCGGGTCCTCAGCGCCGCAGTCCCAGTGCTAACCACTGCGCCACATGCCGCCCTGCCCAGATGCATTTTAAATCTGCTTTCCATTCAGATAATAATTTGCCTTTCTATTTTTTCGGACAAAATGGATAACCTCACACTTCTCCACGTTATATTCCATCTGCCAAATTTTGGCTCATTCTCCTCGCCTATCTATATCCGTTTGTAAACTCATTATCTTCTCTTCACTGCCTGCTTTCCCACCTATTTTAGTGTCTTCCGCAAATTTTTGCCGTCTTACACTCTGTCCCTGCTTTGCAGATCATTTATATAGATTGTAAACTGTTGAGGTGCGAGGACTGAACCTTGCCGCACATCACTAGTTATAGATTGCCAGCCAGAGAAGGAGCCATTTAACCCGGCCTTCTGCTTTCTGTCCGTCAGCCAATCCTCAATCCAATCTCATACTCTACCCCCAATCCCCTGTGATCTCACCTTCTGGATCAATCTTTTATGTGGCACCCTGTCAAATGCCTTATGGATGTCTAGATATATTACATCCACTGGTTCCTACTTTTAATTTCCTACTTTTTTCCTCAATCCCTTTTTGAATAGAGGAATGACATTGGCGTGTTTCCAATCGAGAGGGACCTTTCCAGAATTGAGAGAATTATGAAATGTCATAACCAATGCATCCACCATCTCTGCTGCCATCTCCTTTAATACCCAAGGGCGCAGGCCATCAGGTCCTGGAGGCTTATCTGCCTTTAGTCCCATTCGTTTATTCAATACCTTCTCCCTAGTGATGGTTATTGCACCAACTGCAGTTATTGGAAAATTTCTATTATCCTCTCCGTGGAGACAGAGGCAAAATATTGGTTCAGTGCCTCCGTCATCTCTGTTTTCCCCATTGTTACATCACCAGCATCGTCCTCTAAAGGGCCAATGTTTACTTTAGTTATTCTCTTCCTCCTTATATACTTATAGAAGCTTTTGGTATCAGTGTATATGTTTTCTGCTAGTTTTCTTTTGTAGTTCATCTTAGTTCTTTTGATTTTATTTTTAGTAGCCTTTTGCTGAACCTTAAAGTTCTCCCAATCCTCCAGCTTACCACTAGCCTTTGCACGAAGGAATGCTCTAGTTTTTTGCACTTTTGTCCTCTTTGACTTCCTTGTTTAGCCATGGAATGTTTGTCTCCCTTTTACAATTCTGCTTCTTCTGAGGAATATACTTTAATTGAGAGGTATTTAATATCTCTTTGAACATCCATCATTGTTCCTCAATTGTCCTATCCTCAATTATTTGTACCCAGTCAAATTGGGCCGACTCTTTCCTCAGGCCCGTTAAATTACCTCTGCCCAACGCTAAAACTCGAGTATGGCACTCTGTCTTCTCTCACTCAGTCTGAATTTGAAATTCTATCATGCTGTGATCGCTCCTTCCAAGAGGATCTTTAACAACAAGAATATTTATCAACCCTTGTTCTTACATAATACTAAATCTAAAATAGCCTGCTCCCTGTTTGACGCCATAACATATTGCTCTAAGAAACAACCCCTCATACATTCTATGAAATTTCCCTCGAGGCTACCCATGCCAATTTGATTAATCCAGTCAATGTGCATGTTACAAACACCCATGATTACTGTTGTGCCTTCACACAAGCCCTCCTTATTTCTTGGTTTATGCCCTACTTTGGAAGTATTGCTCGGGGGTCTGTAAATTACTCAATCCCCCCCCCCACCCATACTCCCATTCTGCAGTTTTCCGCTCTTCGCCATTCTCTCCCGCATCTTATTCCCAAAATCACACGCACAGGTCTCCCTTTCTCAACTCATTCCCCAACCACCATTCCCTTTGCTCTCTAATTCCCTTCACCCCATTTCCAAGTCTTCCTCTCTCCATGGTAGCTGACTGCCCCCCTCAAAAAACACCCGAGCGAACAGCCACTCACCCCACCCCCACCCCTACACCCAAATCTCTCCTCAAATCCTGAGCTCATTCCGAACTCCTGAGTCCCACCGCCACTCCTCTGTGCCTCCCCCCACCACCACCACAATGCCCCCCTCCACCAACCACTGACTCCAAGAAATGGGCCAGTGCGTCACCTTTACACACTTATGACCAGCTGAAGAACACAGTCAGACAAATGAGATCAATGTAGCTGCCTTTATCCTCAGTGTCAAAACGGTTTATTATACTGGAGAGACAGGGGGTGGAGGGTGGAGGGATCTTTAAGAAGATGAAAAGAAAATAAATGAAGCTGAAGTGAGGAAAGAAAACAGGAATGCGAGTGAGGGATTCCCTGCCAAGTCTGTCTATTGTGACGGAGAAACAGAGTGATTCAACAGCTGAGGTTCAGGGACAACTTCAAAGCAATCATTTCCACATTAATCCTGTGTGCTGTAAATTAGACCAAGTTTGTTGAAAGCTTTTCAACTGCGTGGACGTAGAATGGAAAAATGCATCGTATGAAATGAGTTATTTTCACAGTCGAAATGCATTTGTCATCTTTGCAAACAGTCCATCTGTTGTGCACAGGCATCGACCTTCAGCATGTGCTGTCGAAAGAGCCCCTTATTACCCCAATCCTGTCAATTAGAAATATTTGCAGGTGTGCACAGCAGTAAAAAATGTCTGCGACACCAACTATTTACAACGGGAATGCTTGTTGCATAGACTTAAAGTTTGCGTTCCTCCTAATTAATGGGTTTCATTGTTAAATCTTCCAAAGCCTAAAATGGGAAGGCAATGATGGCGCAGTCTGTCCCTCAGGACAATGACACTTCTTCTACATTTTCTGGCAAAGCTCGTTGCTGCCAGGCAAACGTAATGTTCTTCTCAAAGTAATGGACTTCAGGTGGCAAGTGCAACACAGGTGGGACGAGCACGGGATAGCCCCTGAGGTAATGTCTGCAATTTCATTTATTGCAAAATCAGAAACAATTACTAAAGGCCAGCCGTATGTCATTTTAATCTACGGAAAAGTGACATTAATTCTACCAGCATATTGAAGTCTTCATGCCCAGCTTAATGATTTTTTGGGGGGTACCATTTTCAATTGTGATGGATTTTGCTACATACAACATAGAAAATACAGCACAGAACAGGCCCTTCGGCCCACGATGTTGTGCCGAACTTTTGTCCTAGATTAAGAACAAATCAATCTACACCCGTAGGAGTTTAACATTATCATAAATGGTAATCAGTTATCGAATCAGGCAGTGGGCAGCACGGTAGCACAGTGGTTAGCACAATTGCTTGACAGCTCCAGGGTCCCAGGTTCGATTCTCGACTTGGGTAGATGGAGCAGTTGGAGAAGACAGATCACAATCAGTTCCTCAGGGGCAATAAGGGCGGCACGGTGGCACAGTGGTTAGCACTGCTGTCTCACGACACCGAGGACACGGGTTCCATCCCGGCCTCACGTCACTGCCTGTGTGGAGTTTGCTCATTCTCCCCGTGTCTGTGTGGGTCTCACCCCACAACCCAAAGATGTGCAGGGTAGGTAGAATGGCCACGCTAAATTGCTCCTGAATTGGGTAAAAAAAGAAATGGGTTTTAAATTTAAAAAAGAGATGGGCAATAACCTGTAGCCTATCCAGTGATGCTCACACCCTGAAATGAAATGAAATGAAAATCGCTTATTGTCACAAGTAGGCTTCAATGAAGTTACTGTGAAAAGCCCCTAGTTGCCACATTCCGGCGCCTGTTCGGGGAGGCTGGTACGGGAATTGAACCGTGCTGCTGGCCTGCCTTGGTCTGCTTTAAAAGCCAGCGATTTAGCCCAGTGAGCTAAACCAGCATATTTAGCAAATGAAAGCATTTTTAAAAAATGCACAGTGTTGGAACAATTGGATGGAGGCAGTGGCACACTGGTATTGCCACTGGACCAGTAATCCAGAGACCCCAGCAAGATCTGGGGACCTGGGTTCAAATCCCACCACAGCAGATGGTGAAATTTGAATTTATTAAAAGTCTGGAATGAATAGTCTAATGCTGACCATTGTCATTAAAACCCATTTGGTGCACTAAAGATCTTTAGGGAAGGAAATCTACCGTCCTCACCTGGTCTGGCTTACATGTGACTCCAGATCCTCAGCAATGTGGTTGATGCCCTCTGCAATGGAGGGAAGTTAGGGAAGGGCACATCGCGTAAAAATGAACTTTTAAAATATCATGATGCAGCATTTTGTCAGGGCCTTTCTCAGAATAAGGGAGAGACATCAGTGATGGCCCATGTCCGAATACCACTGAAAAATGTCCCTTTTTCAAATTCTTGGATAGCAACTAATTTAAAAGACACAAAGCAAGCTTCACTCTGAGTGATACTGACGGATGTTTGGCTGAAATACCATTTCACAATAGAGGGTGGATCCTGGGTGTAAAGAAAACACAGTGTGGTTCTCAAGAAACTTGCCTGAGGTCTCGAAACTCCACCTAACTGAAAAATGTTTTTATATCCCTTTGTTATTTTAGTTGATTTACATTTTCAACTGAGGAATTTGCATACAATGCCCAACACTCATTGATTGAGAGCCCAATCTTTCGGATTATTTCCTAAATTCCCAAATCTTCTTTAAAGACTCACCTCAAAGCTCCCCCTCAGTGGCTCAGCTTTTGTCCACCTCCCCCAGACTAATTTGATGTAATTTTTTTTCCCCCTCAAGCTCCGGAGGCATCTTGATAGGAAGGTGCTCGTTAAGATATATGCACCAACTGAAGTAATGAGGGTGTGATTCTTTCCGAGAACATCATGTATATTTTTGCTCCCATTGTTAGTTGATTGAAGTTTGTGAAGATTTGTACTATAACTTAGTTTATCTGTCGTTGAGGCAGCACGGTGGCGCAGTGGGTTAGCACTGCTGCCTCACAGCGCCAAGGTCCCAGTTTCGATCCCGGCTCTGGGTCACTGTCTGTGTGGAGTTTGCACATTCTCCCCATGTCTGCGTGGGTTTCGCCCACACAACCCAAAGATGTGCAGGGTAGGTGGATTGGCCACGCTAAATTGCCCCTTAATTGGAAAAAATGAATTGGGTACTCCAAATTTTTTTTTTTTTAATTATTTATCTTTGCCGATTATCTATCTCCCCTCCAACAGAACAAATTACCAATCTCTCTTCTCTTGTCTAAGTTTTTTCAAAGCCTGTGTTCTCCCTAACTTTGTGGCCTGCTCCAACTCTGCAAACCCTCCAGGTCTCTCTAAACCTCCACCTCTGGCCTTCTGTGCCTCCCCCTGCACCCTCTTTTCTACCTTCATTGGTAACCATGCTCTGGAACTCCTGTCCTCAACCCTTTTCACCTTGCTGCTCCTCCCCTGCCTTTAAAAGCCCCATCGATGAGGATTCACGCGGAGCGCCTGAAAAATGTGGAACACTTTCAATACCTTGGAAGTTATCTTTCATGGAAAGGCTGATGCATCCTTTAACCAGCTGATTAAACAAGTGTTTGGAGACTGCTACAACAACACTGAAACCAAGCTCTTGGTTTACCCTGAGATTCCTATCACTCCCCTACTGTATGGGGCTGAAACATGGACAATGTATGGGAGACACTGCAGTCATACCATCAACGCTACCTATGCAAAATCGTACATAGTAAGTGGGAGGACGGACTCACTGACACCAGTGCCCTTTCACAAGCTGGCACCTCAGGCATCGAGCCTATGATCATCCACCATCAGCTTCCCTGTGTTGGCCATGTAGTTCATAAGACAGATACCAGGCTCCCAAAGCAGTCTTCCTCTCACAGTTCAGTCAGGGGAAGTGCACCAGAGGAGGTCAGAAGTGCTTCAAGTTATGTGATGAAAGCCAACATAAAGAAATGCAACATTGACATCAACTCCTGGGAGACCATTGCCTTGTACCCAACCAGATGGTGGCAGGGTGTGTGAAAAATATCCCAGCTATTAGAGACCCAATGATAACAAATTAAAAGAAAAAATGATAGTAGTGGAAAGAACAGGCCCTGGCACATAACCAGACAATCAACATGGCAACAAATGATTCACGTGCCATGAAGTCTGCAGATCCCATATTGGCCTCATTAGCCACCTTCGGCTTCATGGAAGACAATCATCCTTGCTGGCAGGTTACAGCCAAGAATAACAAGTAGTTTTAACTGTATGTGGTGGACCCTTAGGCAACTCATCACAGGTGAAGACTGAGGAGCGCTCAAGGCCTCAATTGACATTGTCCAGGTGTTACATGAGGGAAATATTAGGAAATTGGGTCCAGAAATGGGATCAAAGATGTTGCAGACAATTTAGAGATTAAACATACTGAGGGAAAAAACTGATAGCACCGAGGCAGAGGTATCCATGGGGCAGCATGGTGGTGCAGTGGTTAGCTCTGCTGCCTCATGGCGCCAAGGACCCAGGTTCGATCCCAGCTCCGGATCACTGTCTGAGTGGCGTTTGCGCATTCTCCCTGTGTCTGCGTGGGTCTCACCCCACCAATCCAAAGATGTGCTGGGTAGGTGGATTGGCCATGCTAAATTTCCCCTTAGTTGGAAAAAAAGAATTAGGTAGTCTAAAAAAATGTTTAAGGTATATGCCCACACCTGGCCTGAGTTACATTGTCCCATTCAGAATTAAACTCATTAGCGAGAATACATATGATGCCCCAGATCCATTATCCTTTGGGACACACCTGTCTGACCTGCCATTAGCCCATTACAGAGTCTGATGGCCTCTTTGTCTGTCAATGGGAGGTTCGTTGCATAACAATAGCATGGCTCTGTTCTTTTGTATAAACAGGAGTGGGCAATCTGGATCAAGTCTGGAAACCCCAGGAGAGAACCTTTGTTTGAGGGGCTGGGCAGACCTCAGAGAGAGAGAGAAAGAATCCTGTTTTGAACAGGAGGGCTTTGTAAAGCGACAAAGAGAGGCCATGAAAGTTGCCACTGAAGCAGGTTTTGGAAAAGGGTTCTAAAAGAACTTTCCTCACAGAAGAAAAAGTGCTGTTTAAGTAGAATTTGTGTGTTAAAGTTAAGAAACGACACGTGACATGTTACTTTTAGGGTTGAAGTTTAAAAGTTAAAATAGGGCAGCACGGTGGCGCAGTGGGTTAGCCCTGCTGCCTCACAGTGCCGAGGTCCCAGGTTAGATCCCGGCTCTGGGTCACTGTCCGTGTGGAGTTTTCACATTCTCCCCGTATTTCCGTGGGTTTCGCCCCCACAACCCAAAGATGTGCAGGCTAGGTGGATTGGCCACGCTAAATTGCCCCTTAATTGGAAAAAATGAATTGGGTACTCAAAATTTATTTTTAAAAAGTTAAAATATTGTGTTCCTTTTGTTTTAATAATATTTGTTTATAAAATAACCAAGCAATATTTCTTATGTTATCATTCCCGGAACGAATAAATCTTTCCGCGCCGCCTTAAAACTTGAACAGGTTGCGGCTCTGGTCCAGTTTCTTAGCCACTGTTGAGAGCTGACCAGGCGACCGTAACACAGGCCATATATCTCAGTCCATTCATTTAGGGGACAAAACACAGAAGAAATAAACAGTAAAAAGAGAAAACATGAATATAAAATAATTGAATGGTGTGATGGGGGAGTAGACATGGAAATACACATAAACTTCGACAAAAATGGAAATATCAATGAAGGAAAGCAGGAAATGTTGTAAATATAAGGCAGCTCATTCGACATCTTTAATGTGTAAAGACGAGGAACATTTTCCTCCAATTATTTCTGCACTTTTGAAACACAGAAGGGCACTGGTTTCTGGACAATGATTTTTAAAATAAATTTAGAGTACCTGGGGCGGCCCGGTGGCACAGTGTTTGCACTGTTGCCTCACAGCACAAGGACCCAGGTTCGATCCCAGCCACGGGACACTGTTGGTGTGGAGTTTGCACATTCTCCCCATGTCTGCATGGGTCTCACCCCCACAACCCAATGATGGGCAGAGTAGGGTGGATTGGTCACACTAAATTGTCCCTTAATTGGAAAAAAAAAATTGGGTTCCCTAAATTTATATTTAAAAAATAGCGTACCCAATTCTCTTTGGTTTCCAAATAAGGGGCAATTTAGCGTGGCCACTCCACCTACCCGGCACCTCTTTGGGTTGTGGGGGTGAGACCCACGTAGACACGGGGAGAATGTGCAAACTCCACACAGACAGTAACCCGGAGCCGGGATCGAACCCGGGTCCTCAGCTCCGTGAGGCAGCAGTGCTAACCACCGTGCCACCCGTAAGGAAACTTATACTTCAGCATGAATCAGTGTCTTCAGGAAGGAGAAGGGTGAAAATTAGGGAGGGGGAATCAGAGAAGTCATGATAGGTTCAGAATACCCACATTCTTCCAAAGGATGTCTTCCTACTACAGCATGTCTAGTCCTTTCTCTTTTGCAAATTCCCCTAACTTTGTTTGTTTGTAATGCATAGTTAAAAAGAGAATGTGCAAATTATCACATAATATTTTTAAAGGTATATACTAAATTAGTCACTATGCTTCATTCTTATTGTAAACTCTTGGCAGATTGAGTTTATTTGATAACTGCCCAAAGGACTTAGTTGGCTCAGGAACAATTATGTGCCTCACATTTCCATCAACGTTTTCAAATCTCTCCATGACTTTGCCCCTCCTTATCTCTGTAATCTCCTCCAGATCTACGGCTCTCTGAGATACCTGCCCTTCTCTAATTCTGGTCTCTAATGCATCCCCGATTTTAACCGCTCCACCTTTGGTGGCTGCATCTTCAGTTGCCTAAGCCCCAAGCTCTGGACTTTATCTTCTACTCTCCTGTGAAATGCCGGAGGATCTTGTGTTATGTTAAAGGCGCTATATAAATATAAGTTTGTGGTTGTTTTAGGGATTGCATGCTGTAGGTCATCTGCTATCTCAGTGATCTATCTACAGTGTCGACTATAGGCAAAGGAACAGGAATCCCATTGTATAAGACTCATTATGGAGAACAGAAATCCATACTTTGATATGGTATAGAAACCCGTAGCAGAGGAAAGATGAAAACTCAAGGTTAAACATTTTGTAATTTTATTGGATAGGTGCATCGAAACCGAACTGCAGGCAGAAAATAACAATTTCCACATTGGTGATGAAAGCAATTTTATGGCTCAGGTACACCTCATTCCTGAGTCTTGAACCATAGACTGGGTGGCAGAAAGGAAACTTGCTCTCAAAGCAGTCATTCACTCTCACTTCTGAGTCAGAAGATTGTTGTTTTGGGCCCTAGTCCACAAATCTACCTGAAACTCCAGTACGCCAAAACCCGCCTGACCTCTGAGTTAGGAAGTAGAAGGTCCCATGGCACTCGGTGAATTCTCCCGATACTTATCCCTTAAAAATCATCACTGAAACTGATCAACTGGTCATGATCTCATTGGTATTTGTGGGTGCAACTTTGCAGCGCTTAAATTGGCTGCTCCATGACCTAATTTACAACAATGCCTGCAATTGAAAGGTTGGTTGGAAAGTACTTTGGCACATGCTGAAGCCATGGAAGACCCATCAATTCTCCATTCCTGAGACTAAATGTTGACTGCAGGATTCAACAGCAAAATTGGCGCCACCTGCACCGACTCAACGACCGTTGAGGGGCTCGCCACGTGGAATACAATCAATTCCAATGAGAAACGGTGCCGGATTCGCTAGATTCGCGATTGACACTCGGGAGGCTGACAAGCTGCAGCCGCATATACACACTTCACTCCCCACACACACCATCCCAGCTAACAAGATGGCACGGCTTGTGCTAAATCACACCCAAACTATGGCGATGTTGAATACTTTCCGTGCCCCCCCCCGCTCTCTCCCTCAGCAGTCATGCCGTCTGTTTCACGGTTTCTAAAAGCACATGTGAACCTCGCTGTCGGGAATTCGCCCCAGTGGAGACGGAGAATCGCGGAGGCCCCGGAGAATACCGGGTGGACGTTTACGAGATGTGCGTTCTGGAACGCATTGACGCCGCTGTCGAGGCGAAGGAGAATTGCGATTTGGCGTAAAACCAGTGCCAGCCACGGTTTTGACGCCAAATTGATTCTCCACCCAATCGCGTTTCACGATTCTGCGTCGGCCAATGGAGAATCCTGCCCATGATCTTTCTTTCTTCTTTCTTCAGCCTGATTGTGTTTGGACTTCTGTAAATGATCATGCTAGGTAAAAATCCTTAAATAAGCAAGTTGGGCCCTGTTCTAATTTGACCTGGAACCACACCATAGATCGGGATTCTCCGTCCCGCTGCACCCATTTTCTGGTGCGGCCCGCCCCCACCGGCAGCGGCCAATGTGGTTTCCCATTGTGGGCACCCCACACCGTCGGGAAATCCGCAGGTGTGAGTGTGCTGCAGGAGATCCCGCCGACGGAGAATCCAGCCCCATAACTTTGTTGAAATCCACAGCTGTAATGCAGGCTCAGCACTGAAACGCTTATAGAGTGAAGCTGTTCCATTTATATTGTAAGGTTACAATATATGAAATGAAATGAAATGAAAATCGCTTATTGTCACAAGTAGGCTTCAAATGAAGTTACTGTGAAAAGCCCCTAGTCGCCACATTCCGGCGCCTGTTCGGAGAGGCTGGCACGGGAATTGAACCGTGCTGCTGGCCTGCCTGGGTCTGCTTTAAAAGCCAGCTATTTAGCCCAGTGTGCTAAACCAGCCCCTGTATATATTAGAAGGTTATTCATGAAGGCCCCTCCTCCTCAACCTTGCCCCTCGCCTGAGGCATTGTCAAACTCAGGGCGCGACCCGCGGGTGGGTCGCGGGCGGGTGTCAGGAGGATCCGTCACGGCGCTCCCGATTGCACAAATCCATGCGCAACAGCCACAGTAGCCGGCTTTTAACTATGCCAGCTGCAAACGGCCTTCGAAAAGGCCGCGACCATATCACAAAAATTCATCCGCACTACGCACGACCCCGGAAAAAAAGTTTGAAAAACACAGGGTTAAATCACCACCAGTCAGCTCTGTCCCTCAAAGGGGAAAGCAGCCTATGGTCATCTGGGGCTATGGTGACTTTACCTTTGTCTGACATTGATATTCCATTATAAACACAGGCATGAGATGTGCACCCAATTTCACAGCTTATTTCTTTTTTTGGCAAGTCCCCCGGACCTATTCTCTTTCACTTTAAGAAAGCTCTAGACACGACTCTCACAGCCCCCCTGATAGATTAGTGGGTGGAAGAACTGCCTTGTGTGAAACTGAAGCGTATAGAACAGAAAGTCTCCATTTTCCTTACTCTATCTTCGGTTCATTCCTCAGAGCCAGAGCAGCAGATGGATGGCCACAGTTGCTCTCAGCATCCTTAAATTAAGGAGGGAAACTATTAGCCAGGCTTCTCGCACCTTATCGTTAGCCTTTGCCAGAAGGTGCAAGCGTGTGTCTATTCAGTGGAGACAGAATCATCCTCAGCTTCATAAATCCAGGGATAGAATGATTTGCCAACATTTACTATCTAGCCATGCCTTTGGAGAATGGGTATTCGAGTATGGTTGTGCTTGGAGGCCAGCACTTGTGGGACCACATTCCAACATCAATCCGTGCCTTAGAAAAATAGGACACAGTGTTTGGGGGGTGAGCAGAACTCCGTCAAATAACTTTTACCCTAAGGGACTCACAACCTTAAATAAATTGTAGGCTTATGTTAGATGTTAAGTGAAAGCACAAATAATCAGATAGGAATGCCAAGATGACGTACTGTATTTCAGAATGTTCTCAGTTAAATAATTTCTTAAGAAGGTGCCTCCTTCCTACATGTCTCTAGTTACTCATTATCTCAGGTAAATTCAAAATCCAGGTGGGGTCCATAGAAACTGGTCCTGCTTCTCTGTGACCTAATTCTCATTTCCTATTTTGAGACACGCTGCAATAAAGCAGCAATTTCCAACATGACATTCATTGTGGCCGAGAATTTTCCCCAAAGGGTGTCTCGGTACAATACCCTCCGTCGCACTGTGCTGGGTCGCAGGCAGGGTCCTTCATGTGGTTAACCACAGCTATTTGTTGGGGCAAGAAAATAAGTACTTCAATTTTTTTGCGAAATCTAATCATGACATCAAATGGTCCCAAACCGCCTTGCACAGCTATCCGGTTTTGGAGAGCAGGGACTGTTGCTGTGCAGGAAACCGCAATGGAAATTCTGTGCAGCAACTGTCCACAAGCAACAAGGAGCTGTATGACCACCAGATAGTCTTTTTAAACGCTGTTGAGAGGGTATCACCATCAGGAAAGACTAGGTTCAAATTCTTCCCTTTGAAACAAAGGAGGCTGAAGGGTGACCTGATAGACGACGACCTGATAGAAGTCTTTATCGTTATGAAAGGATTTGCGCTGACAGTGAAAACAATTCCTCTTCTCCCCGTGTCTGCATGGGTTTCAACCCCACAATCCAAAAGATGTGCGGGTTAGGTGGATTGACCGCACTAAATTGCCACTTAATTGGAAAAAAAAAAGAATTGGGTACTCTAAATGTATTAAAAAAAAGAAAACAATGCTATTTGCAGGGGAAATCATAAATATGCGATTGTCGCTAATAAATCCAATACGGGATTTAGGAGAAGGCACATTATCAAAGGAATGCTGAGAGAGTGGAAGTCACTGCCAGAGAGTCATTCAGGTGAGTGGCATAGATACATTTAACAGGAAGCTAGATGAGTATGTCAGAGAGAAAATAATAGAAGGTTGTGGTGTTTGGGTGAGAGGATGGGTGCAGGCAGATAAACACCAGCATCTGTGCAGTGAATGCTATGTGTTGGTGGAGAAGCGAGAGTTGGCCAAGAAAGCAGGATAACCACTCTCCCTCTTCTTCAAATAATGTTATATGATTTAACAAGTCGACCAATAAGTTAGATTTGAACCTAGTTAACCATTTCATTGAAAGGAAGAAGACACTGATGGGTATCAGTGGTGCAGTGGTCGGACCTAGCACATAATGGCTTCATTGCAATTGAGTACATTACTGGCCAGGCAGTGATGTAAGGAGACACATGACCCAGAGCCAGAGTCAGCCTAGAGGTGGACAGAGGGATGGTCTCCACCTGAACCGAGCTGGGACCAGTGTTCTGGCGAAAAGAGTAAATAGGGTGGTCAATAGGACTTTAAACTAAAGATTGGGGGGGAAGGGAAAGTCAGGGAACCAAGAGGTGAAGTAATCAGTGGGAAGCGTAGCTGCTTAGGAATACAAAAAAGCACGAAAAGTCAGAACTCAGGAGAGGTTACAATAGTCCCCATCCCACAAAATATGACACAGTGTATGGAAAGGCTCAGTAAACCAAGGTCCACCACACTAAGAAAACAAAAAGGGACGGTCAATAGAGAATTAAAGGTGCTATATTTAAATGCGCGCAGTGTACGGAACAAGGTAGATGAGCTTGTGGCCCAGATTGTGACTGGCAGGTATGATATGGTAGGCATCACAGAGACATGGTTGCAGGAGGTTCAGGACTGGCATTTAAACATCCAGGGATTCACAACCTATCGAAAAGACAGAGAGGTGGGCAGAGGGGGCGGGGTTCCTTGTTAATTAGGAATGAAATTAAATCAATAGCACTAAACGACATGGGGTCGGATGATGTGGAGTCTGTGTGGGTAGAGTTGAGGAACCACAAAGGCAAAAAAACCATAATGGGAGTTATGTATAGGCCTCCTAACAGTGGTCAGGACCAGGGGCACAAGATGCACCACAAAATAGAAAGTGCATGTCAGAAAGGCAAGGTCACAGTGATTATGGGGGACTTTAATATGCAGGTGGACTGGGTAAATAATACTGCCAGTGGACCCAAGGAAAGGGAATTCATTGAATGTTTACAGGAGGGCTTTTTGGAACAGCTTGTGATGGAGCCCACGAGGGAACAGGCCATTCTGGACTTAGTGTTATGTAATGAGCCAGACTTGGTTAAAGATCTTAAAGTAAGGGAGCACTTAGGAGGCAGTGATCATAATATGGTCGAATTCAATCTCCAATTTGAAAGAAAGAAGGTAGAATCAGATGTAAAGGTGTTACAGTTAAATAAAGGTAACTACAGGGGCATGAGGGAGGAACTGACGAAAATCGACTGGGAGCAGAGCCTAGTGGGAAAGACAGTAGAACAGCAATGGCAGGAGTTTCTGGGAGTAATTGAGGACACAGTACAGAGGTTCATCCCAAAGAAAAGAAAGGTTATCAGAGGGGGGATTAGGCAGCCATGGCTGACAAAGGAAGTTAGGGAATGCATCAAAGCAAAAGAGAAAGCCTATAATGTGGCAAAGAGTAGTGGAATGTCAGAAGATTGGGAAGGCTACAAAAACAAACAGAGGATAACAAAGAGAGAGATAAGGAAAGAGAGGATCAAATTTGAAGGTAGGCTAGCCAGTAACATTAGGAATGATAGTAAAAGTTTCTTTAAATACATTAAAAACAAACGGGAGGCAAAAGTTGACATTGGGCAGCTCCAAAATGACGCTGGTAATTTTGTAATGGGAGACAAGGAAATAGCTGAGGAACTGAATAAGTACTTTGCGTCAGTCTTCACAGTAGAAGACATGAGTAATATCCCAACAATTCCGGAGAGTCAGGGGACAGAGTTGAATATGGTAGCCATCACAAAGGAGAAAGTGCTAGAGAAACTAAGAGGTCTAAAAATTGATAAATCTCCGGGCCCAGATGGGCTACATCCTAGAGTTCTAAAGGAGATAGCTGAAGAAATAGTGGAGGCGTTGGTGATGATGTTTCAAAAGTCACTGGAGTCAGGGAAAGTACCAGAGGATTGGAAAATCGCTGTTGTAACCCCCCTGTTCAAGAAGGGAACAAGGAAAAAGATGGAAAATTATGGGCCAATTAGCCTAACCTCTGTTGTTGGCAAGATTCTAGAATCCATTGTTAAGGATGAGATTTCTAAATTCTTGGAAGTGCAGGGTCGGATTAGGACAAGTCAGCATGGATTTAGTAAGGGGAGGTCGTGCCTGACAAACCTGTTAGAGTTCTTTGAAGAGATAACAAGTAGGTTAGACCAAGGAGAGCCAATGGATGTTATCTATCTTGACTTCCAAAAGGCCTTTGATAAGGTGCCTCACGGGAGACTGCTGAGTAAAATAAGGGCCCATGGTATTCGAGGCAAGGTACTAACATGGATTGACGATTGGCTGTCAGGCAGAAGGCAGAGAGTTGGGATAAAAGGTTCTTTTTCGGAATGGCAACCGGTGACGAGTGGTGTCCCGTAGGGTTCAGTGTTGGGGCCACACCTGTTCTCTTTATATATTAACGATCTAGATGACGGGACTGAGGGCATTCTGGATAAGTTTGCCGATGATACAAAGATAGGTGGAGGGGCAGGTAGTATGGAGGAGGTGGGGAGGCTTCAGAAAGATTTAGACAGTTTAGGAGAGTGGTCCAAGAAATGGCTGATGAAATTCAACGTGGGCAAGTGCGAGGTCTTGCACTTTGGAAAAAAGAATAGAGGCGTGGACTATTTTCTAAACGGTGACAAAATTCATAATGCTGAAGTGCAAAGGGACTTGGGAGTCCTAGTCCAGGATTCTCTAAAGGTAAACTTGAAGGTTGAGTCCGTAATTAAGAAAGCAAATGCAATGTTGTCATTCATCTCAAGAGGCTTGGAATATAAAAGCAGGGATGTACTTCTGAAGCTTTATAAAGCATTAGTTAGGCCCCATTTAGAATACTGTGAGCAATTTTGGGCCCCACACCTCAGGAAGGACATACTGGCACTGGAGCGGGTCCAGCGGAGATTCACACGGATGATCCCAGGAATGGTAGGCCTAACATACGATGAACGTCTGAGGATCCTGGGATTATATTCATTGGAGTTTAGGAGGTTGAGGGGAGATCTAATAGAAACTTACAAGATAATGAATGGCTTAGATAGGGTGGATGTAGGGAAGTTGTTTCCATTAACTGGGGAGACTAGGACCCGGGGGCACAGCCTTAGAATAAAAGGGAGTCACTTTAGAACAGAGATGAGAAGAAATTTCTTCAGCCTGAGAGTGGTGGGTCTGTGGAATTCATCCCGGTGGAGGCCGGGACGTTGAGTGTCTTTAAGACAGAAGTTAATAAATTCTTGATTTCTCGAGGAATTAAGGGCTATGGAGAGAGAGCGGGTAAATGGAGTTGAAATCAGCCATGATTGAATGGTGGAGTGGACTCGATGGGCCGAATGGCCTTACTTCCACTCCTATGTCTTATGGTCTTATTGTTGGATAGAGTCCCAGAATGGGGTCAGCTCCATACCTGTACCCGCGAATGTAAATTTAATAATTATTATTATTATTGTCACAAGTAGGCTTACTTTAAGACTGCAATGAAGTCACTGTGAAATGCCCCTAGTCACCACGCTCCGGTGCCATTTTGGGTACACAGAGGGAGAATTCAGAATGTCCAATTCACCTAACAGCACGTCTTTTGGGACTTGTAGGAGGAAAACGGAACACCCGGAGGAAACCCACGCAGACACAGGGAGAACGTGCAGACTCCGCATGGACAGTGTCCCAGCAGGGAATCGCACCTAGGACCCTGGAGCTGTGAAGCAACAGTGTTAACCACTGTGCTACCCTGCTGCCCCATTTGTGAAGAGCTTTGAGCTGTCAATGAAGACTTTATGTTACATACTCTATTGTGGTAAGGCCACAGCTATAGTATTGTGTGCAGTTCTGGAATCCACATTATAGGAGGGATGTGATAGCACTTGGACTGGTGCAGAGGAGATTTACCAGGATGTTGCCTGGGCTGGAGAGTTTTAGTTACAAAGAGAAATTGGATAGACTGAGGGGGACATGATTGAGATGTGTAAAATTATGAGCGGCATAGATAGAGTAGGCAGGAAGAAATGTTTCCCCTTGGTGGAGGGATCAATGAATAGGGGGCATAGATTTAAGGTAAGGACAAGTTTCGAGGGGATGTGAGGAAAAGATTTTTCACCAGAGGGCGGTGGGAGTCTGGAACTCGCTGCCTGAGGGAGTGGTAGAGGCAGACATTTAAGAAGTATTTAGACGTGCACTTGCGATGCCAAGGCATACAAGGCGATGGGCCAAGTGCTGGAAAAAGAGATTAGAATAGTTAGGTGGTTTGCAGTGTTGCTCTATTAATAATGTTGGTGAACCACAAGCTTTCCCTCATATCGATCAAATGACCACACAACCAGTTAATTAGTTCAAAAGATGGTTTATTTACATGCACAAGAGTTATCTCGACATGCAAACACAATATCTACTACGAGTTAAACTACACCTATCAGCTACAATAACCTATACTTAACTTCAGGGCAACCGGCACTGTGCAAATGGATAAGGCCTTTATCTGGATTTCACTTGGCTGGTTCAAAGAAAGTGGCTCTGTCTCTGTTGGGCTCATTCTTCAGCTAGCGATCGTTGGTCTTGAACTTGGCTGGCTGTTCCTGCTACGATTGGGTTGGCACAGGCCGGACCCAAAAGAGACAGAACACATGGCTGTGCTCTCTTTTATCCCTCTGGGATTTCGCGCTCTTTGGGACCCAATAGTTCGACAGGGCTCTGATCACTGTCTTCGATTTCGGCCAATAAAGGGGCGGGTGACTTGGTAGCTGGGCGGGTCCTTAGCGGTCATTGACCTTGGCAGTTGTGCTTTCTGAGCAAGGGAGTGGCGCCGATCAGTCTGTGGCTGTACCGGTTGCTTGATTGGAGTTCTATTGTCCTGGGAAAATTGTCATTAAAATGCAAACGAGCGGGGGTTTCGATCAGGCCTGGTTACCTGTGTTTCAGATACACGTAGGCTCTGTATCTGTCTGAGTCCTGGGTTGGCCATAATTCCCATGGCCCTTTGCAGGTGGCCATCTTAGATGGCTACAGTAGACACAATGGGCTGAAGGGTCTTTTCTGTGCTGTAGACCTCTATAACCCTATGACTACAAAGCCTACTTCATGGTGACTGAAGCAGGATTCTGCAGAAGGCATTCTCAATGAGAACAGGGTTAGAGAAAATTGGGAAAGTGGAGCAGTAAAATAAATTAGACTTCGATCACCAACCTCCCATTGTCCATCGGCTAATGTTGGAAAACACAGAGACTCAAAATTTGTCACTGACATAGATTTGAGTGAAGACTATTGAACAAAGAACAAAGAACAATACAGCACAGGAACAGGCCCTTCGTTCCTCCAAGCCTGCGCCGACCATGGTACCTGCCCAAACTAAAACCGTCTGCACTGACGGAGTCCGTATCCCCTAATACATGACTCTCCTACCCTAGGAAAGAGCATCTGACTATCCATTCTGTCCATGCCAATCATAACCTTGTAGAGTTATAAGAGAAGGGCTAAAAATGGAGAGGAACGAAAAACATTAATAAAATAATTATTTGGGCAGCACGGTGGCGCAGTGGGTTAGCCCTGTTGCCTCACGGCGCCGAGGTCCCAGGTTCGATCCCGGCTCCGGGTCACTGTCCATGTGGAGTTTGCACATTCTCCCCGTGTTTGCGTGGGTTTCGCCCCCACAACCCAAAGATGTGCAGGCTAGGTAGATTGGCCACGCTAAATTGCCCCTCAATTGGAAAATATTAATTGGGTACTCTAAAATTGAAAAAAAATGAAATAAAAAATGAAATAATTATTGAAGAATTAGTCAATCCGTTTTATATTTGATATTTTTAAATGAAAAGTCTGGTGAACTGAGTTTAACATTTTCAACCACCAATTAGCCTATTTTTGATGGCATGTCTTGAGATCACAAAACAAACAGTATTTTACATTTAAGTACATACCTTAAATAAATAAATAAATATCCTTTTATTGTCGCAAGTATGAAGTTACTGTGAAAAGCCCCTAGTCGCCACATTCCGGCGCCTGTTCGGGTAAGCTGGTACGGGAATTGAATTTTGCATCACAAACCAGCTGTCTAGCCCACTGAGCTAAACCAGCCTACTAAACCTTGCCTCCTAGATTACAGTGGGGTCTGTTGGGAATGATCGACTTTGATAGAACCCTTGTTTTAGAATGGAATAAAGCAATTAAATGAATAATAAATTAAAATGTATGTAGCTAGTTGTTCCCCATCTCTTATATTTTAACCTTCTGTTGTTGCTCCTGTTGTTTTACATGCCTCTACATCATACATTGTTCTCCGACTGTAAACAGCAAACAATCTGTTCACTGGGAGTTGCCATTCCGTTCTTATACAGGGTGTTGGGAGGTTGCTTGTTATACGAGCTGAGAATTCCTCTAATTGCTCTTCCCTTCACCTAAATCTCCCCAGACAGACTGTTGAGAAATGATGTGTGACCATTCTGTGCCTGAGGCACTAGTGCGTCAGCATGTTGCAAAGTCTTTTGACGGGAAATTATATCTTCCATTAAATACTGTGATTGTTCTTTAGTTACAACACATTGCTATGTATTACACTCAGGGTGTACAGTATACAAGGTACAGTGTTCATGGTACAGAGCGATGACATCTGAGCCTTACCAAGTGGCTTATGAATGACCCCGGAGAGTGATATTGGGGGTTATTAGTGCACTTGTTTGTTTAATATATTTATTTTTTTCTAGTTCAGCTTTAGAATGTGTCAGTGCGTCATATTATCTTGGCCAATAGGATGAAATGGATACATCTTTCATTCCACGATAGTTGCGCCTTATGGCTAGTGACTAAGGGAAGCGAGCCCAAGAACACTTCTGAATAACTGGTGTCTGATTACCAAAGCCCTCTTGTTTACCCATAACTGCATGGCCAAGATCAGGAATTCACTGGCAAAGTGACAGGGTCAGCCCTGTATTCAGCTGCTCTATAGCACCCTGATATCTCAAATGTCCTTTGAAAATGATCATTTTCAGTACTTCAATCATGTTGGCTTGCTGTGTTCTGAAATGATAGTGATGAGGCAGGTCTGGTTGTTTTAATCCTGGTCTTGGGTGACTTCATATTATCAGTGGGTTGATAGCAGGAGACTGTAGTTGCCCGCAACATCACATAGCCTACCCCGGAGGGGAGAAATCCAGGCAGCTTGCCTCCTCTGACCACTATTTTTCACCTGCTGCTGGAAAATGCATGTGAGTATCAGGCACAGACAAGATTGGGCTGGGCTGTGATGCCACCACAGCCGAGTAGCCTTACACTATTTAGATGAATTATGCAGGGCGACACGGTGGTGCAGTGGTTAGCACTGCTGCCTCACGGCGCTGAAGTCCCAGGCTCGATCCCGGCCCCGAGCCACTGTCCGTGTGGAGTTTGCACATCCTCCCCATGTCTGTGTGGGTCTCACCCCCACAAACCAAAAGATGTGCAGGCTAGGTGGATTGGCCACGCTAAATTGCCCCTTAATTGGTAACAATAATTGGGCACATTAGAATTCTGAATTCTCCCTCTGTGTTCCCAAACAGGCACCGGAATGTGGTGACTAGGGGCTGTAAGGGGAAAATTCGGGGCAACGGATCAAGACCATGAATCATGGCTGACACTGTACCAGAAACAGGCAGGCAAAGGGTTAAATCAGATGGGTAGCACAGAAAGACCACACTTAAAAAGCACAGACACAGATCCTATCAGGACAATAAAGTACTCCCAATCAATACAAAGCCTGCATTTAACACCCCGTTATGAAACCCGGAGCATATCTCAACCGCCAGCCAAAAGCCATCACCATTTGATCTAGTTAAAGGGAGCTCTATTGTGAACCTAAATAAATCCTATTAAAAAGCATGGTATTGACGTCAGAGCCAGGAAACCCGCGAAAACTATGAATGAATGAAATCATGAATGAATGGGCTGTGAAGTGGGAACCGGCAATGGCCCACTGAAACTAACCTACGATAATACCTTCATGAATAAGCCCGCCAAGAATCATGTCTGCAGGGTAAAACTGTAGTCATAGAATTTCATCATAGAATTTACAGTGCAGAAGGAGGCCATTCGGTCCATCGAGTCTGCACCGGCTCTTGGAAAGAGCACCCTACCCAAGGTCAACACCTCCACCCTATCCCCATAACCCAGTAACCCCACCCAACACTAAGGGCAATTTTGGACACTAAGGGCAATTTATCATGGCCAATCCACCTAACCTGCACATCTTTGGACTGTGGGAGGAAACCGGAGCACCCGGAGGAAACCCACGCACACACGGGGAGGATGTGCAGACTCCGCACAGACAGTGACCCTAGCCGGAATCGAACCTGGGATCCTGGAGCTGTGAAGTAATATGCTATCCACAAGGCTACCGAGCTGCTGTAAATATGCATTAACCCAAAAGCCCGCCAAAACTTGTAAGAAATCTGTATTATATAAGATGAAGCCTTTCTGTATGTACTTTGAGTTCAGTGTGGACCGTGCTGTCTTTCAACTCCGGCCCGCTGTTCTCCCTGGAGCTTCAGACAATAAACCCTGTCTTGCGATTCAAACTTCTGACTCAGGTTGACTTTTTTCCCTGCAACAGGGCTTTTCACGGTAACTTCATTGCAGTGTTAATGCAAGCCTACTTGCGACAATAAAGATTATTATTATTATAATAAATTTATTAAGAACAAAAATTATGCAGAGACAGACTTACACTTTGTGGGGCCCTGCACTTACCTTAATTTCTAGTGAACCCCCAATGACCTCACGCCCCTTCCGACCCCTGCCCACCCTAGCCCCACAGAAGGCAAAGGCACATGCCACAAAAATACACAAATTGATCACTGCTTTAGTGCTTTTTAACTCATGAAAACTTGAAAAAAGAATTTAGAGTGCCCAATTCTTTTTATTCTAATTAAGGGCCAATTGGGCTTAGCCCATCCACCTACCCTGCACACCTTTGTGTTGATGGGGGTGAGACCCATGCAGACACGGGGAGAATGTGCAAACTCCACACGGACAGGGACTCAGGCCCGGGATCAACCCGGGTCCTTGGCGTCATGAGGCAGCAGTGCTAACCACTTAGTCAAATATTTCTTTTTTTAAAAAATCTTTTAGTTTTTCTTTTCTCATATTTATAAATAGCTGTTACTTATATACATTACATTTTTCTTGCCCGCGCTAATTTGCTTTATTTTACAGAGAGGTTTGTTTTTTCCTTCATTTGACTAACTGTACGTACATTTTGCTGCCCTCTGGATCGGTCTATGATATCCCCCCTTCCTCCCCCTCCCCATTGGTTTCAGCACCCTTCCTCTTCTCTTGTGGTTTCCCCATTCCCCCCTCTCCCCCAGGTTGTGTGTCCTTTGGTTCTTCATCTTTTTCCCTGGCTTACTCCTCGTTTCTGGCCTCGAACAGGTTTTGGAACAGACCGACAAACTGCCCCCAAGTATCCAGGAAACCTTCCCCTGACCCTCGGGTGGCGTACTTAATCTTCTCCAGGTGGAGAAATTCCGAGAGGTCAGCGAGCCAGTCTGCAGCTGTGGGTGGTGCTGCCGATCGCCAGCCGAGCAGGATTCTCCGGCGTGCGATTAGGAAAGTGAAAGCAAGGGCGTTGGACCCCTTCCCCATGTGTAGCTCTGGTCGCTCCGATACCCCGAATATTGCCACTATTGGCATGGCTTCACCCTCACCCCCACAACCTTGGACATTGCCTTGGAGAAGGCTGTCCAGAACCCAGCAAGCTTGGGGCAAGCCCAAAACATGTGGGTGTGGTTGGCCGGGCCCCTCTGGCACCGCTCACATTTGTCCTCCACCTCCGGGAAGAACCTGCTCATTCGGGTTCTGGTCAGGTGCGCTCTGTGCACCACTTTGAGCTGCATTAGGCTCAGCCTTGCGCAGGAGGTGGTGGAGTTCACCCTGCTCAGTGCTTCGCTCCAGAGTCCCCATCCTACCTCTGTCCCCAGTTCATCCTCCCATTTTTGTCTGGTCCCGTCCAGTGGTGTTCGGGCTCTGTCCAGTAGCTGTCCGTATATTTTCCGATATAGCCCCCCCTTCTCGCTGCTTATGCCTATCAGGTCCTCTAGTAGTGTGCTTTCTGGGGCCCCGGGGTACCCTACTGTCTCTTTGCAGAGGAAGTGCTTTTTTGGAGGTGTCTCAATTCCTGTCCTCTTGCTAGTTTCCACTTCCTCATCAGTTCGTCCAGTGTCGCCAGTCTGCGCCCTACGTAGAAGTCCCCGACCGTCAATGTGCCCCCGTCCCACCTCCATCTTTTGAAGGTTTAGTCAAATATTTCGGACTCATTGTACTTCTTTTCAATACATTCATCGGAAGCATTTGTGATAGGTATTGTTGAAAATATTTTCAGAATGGCTTGCACATTTGGAAAGGTTGCTTGCAAACCATCACATAGTAGTCTACACAAATCAGCTGATGATCTCTCAAAGCACAGACCTCATCGTTATCGATGAAATTAATTAATTATTTCACTTCATGTTCAAAAAGATTTGTGACTTTATCCTCCCAGTAGAGTTCACATCATTTCTTACTCCAGTGGCTTTAGGCATTCTCATCCAAATTTCTGTCGGAAAATAAAACAACAGGTTTCTTCAGAGATTCACTTCTACTCTGCAATTGCAACATTATTGTGTCACAAATAACACTGACAATCTCAATTATGATCTTTGATTTCCCTTTTAAAGAGAATTCTGCCAGGTAAGGAAAGAGGCAAACTATCCCGGTTGTAAATCCACTTTAATTTTGGTGACCAGGCTTGTAAAGTTTGTTCCATGAAGAGTTGCAAGAGAGTGTGTTCGGTGATATTAGTGATAAATTAGTGAAAACCAGCACCAGACATATGAAACGGCAAACTCTTGGGGGGAGATATGTTTGGCACTAGACCGAATTGGGAAACACGCACTTCTGTTGATATTCAACTTACTGCCAGAGAACGAGCCAAAAGCGCTGAAAATATTCATCATGCCATCAACACAGGCAACAGGATTAATGATTTATAGCAGGAGGTCATCAGCATTTAAAGACACCCGGTGCTCCACACCAACTCGAAAGTTACCCTTTAGAAGTGTGGATGACTTTAAGGTTCTATCGAAAACGGAAAATGCTGGACAATCTCAACATGTCTGACAGCATCTGTGGAGAGAGATGGGAACTAACGTTTCGAGTCTGGATGACTCATTGTCAAAGTGACAAATTCATTAGCATTCTTTGCGGTGGTAATGAGCAGGGTAGATGAAAGGGAACCAGTAGATGTAATATTCTTGGATTTTGACAAAGTGTTTGATAAGGTACCACACAAAAGGCTACTTAATAAGATAAGAGCCCATGGTGTTTGGGTAGTATATTAGCATGGATAGAGAGTTGGCTAACTGATAGAAGACAGAGAGTTGGGTTAAGAGGAGCATTTTCAGGATTGCAACCTATAACTAATTGAGTGCCACAGGGATCCGTGCTGGGCTACAATTATTTTTTAATTGTTATTTTAAATTTTTTTTAGAGTGCCCAATTCAATTTTTTCAATTAAGGGGCAATTTAGCGTGGCCAATCCACCTAGCCTGCACATCTTTGGGTTGTGGGGGCGAAACCCACGCAAACACGGGGAGAATGTGCAAACTCCACACGGACAGTGACCCAGAGCTGGGATCAAACGGGACCTTGGCGCTGTGAGGTAACAGGGCTAACCCACTGAGCCACTGTGCTGCCCCTGGGCTACAATTATTCACAATAGAGGCAAGTGAATGCACTATTGCCAAGTTTGCAGATAGCACAAAAATAGATGGGAAGGTGAGTGGTGAGGATAACACAAAGAATCTACAGAGGGATATAGTCAGGTTAGGTGAGTGGGCAAAAACTTGGCAGATAGAATATAATGTAGGAAAATGTGAGGGCGGCACCGCAGTGCAGTGGTTAGCACTGCTGCCGACTGCTCTGATGACCCGGGTTTGATCCTGGCCCCGGGTCACTGACTGTGTGGAGTTTGCACATTCTCCCCGTTTCACCCCCACAACCCAAGGATGTGCAGGTTAGGTGGATTGGCCACACTAAATTGCCCCTTAACTGGAATAAAAAATTGGGTACTTTAAATTTGAAAAAAAGGAAAATGTGATGTTATGAACTTTGGTACGAGTACTATTTAAATGGAGAAAGACTGCAGAAAACTACAGCACAGAGGGGTTTGGGGGGTCCTCCTACATGAATCACAAAAAGCGAACATGCAAGTTCAGCAGTTAATTAGGGAGGCAAATGGAATATTGGCCTTTATCTCAAAGGGACTGGAGTATAAAAATAGAGACGCCCTGCTAAAACGATACAAGACATTAGATAGACCGCACCTGGAATCCTGTGAACAGTTTTGGTCCCCTTTTCTAAAGAAAGATTGGAGGCAGTCCAGAGAATGGTCACCAGGTTGAATCTGGGTGTGGAGAGATTTTCTTATGAGTAGAGGTTGATTAGATTGAGACAGTACTCATTGGAGTTTAGAAAAATGAGAGGTGACCTTATTGAGACTTATAGGGTCCTCAGGGAGCTTGGCCGGGTGGATGCTGAGAGGATGTGTCTCCTTGTGGGAGAGTCTAGGACAAGAGGGCATCATCTCAAAGTAAAGGGTCACCCATTTAATACAGAGATGGGAATTTGGAATTTCTTCTCTCAGAGGGTAGTGGATCTGTGGAATTCTTTACCGCATAGAACTGTAGAGGTTGGGTCATTAAGTATGTTCAAGGCTGAGATTGACACAATTTTAATCAGTAAGTGAATGAAGGATTATGGGGTCAGACAGCAAAGTGGAGTTGAGAATTATATCAGATCGGCCATGATCTCATCGAATGGAGGAACAGACATTTTAGGCCGAGGTGGTCTACTCCTGCTCCTACGTCTTATGGCCTTATGGTCTAATTTGCTTTCGACCACCAACCTCAAACTACATTCTGAAAGTTTCCAAATGGCCTATGTTTTCTGTGGAACAAATTTTGGCCATAAGGCAATGTCCTTGAGGGTAAGTTTCTTCCCTCAATTCAACAGAAGAATCAGCAATATCTTGTATTTCCATTGTCATTTCAGATTCCACTTCTTGTTCCACTTTTTCAGGCAATGTGGTTTCTCTAGAAATCGGCAAGTCTAAGTCATCAGATAATTCACCCATACCTTTGGTAGATGAGGATGAATGTGCAGTATGTGCACAGTTCAATACTTCAAACGTTTTGAAATAAAATTACAAACTGCCTTTTTGCCTGGCTTTGTCCTCTTGCCTTGTCTTCAATTTTCTGTGTTTTTGATTATCAGAGTGATAATTGTTGTTTCATATTAACTGATCTTTCTAGATTTTAAAGAATATGGATTTTCTGAAAGGGCAGGTTTTTTTCCCCCCTCCTCAACCCTGGGGTTGAGTTGAATCTGCTCCCCTCGCTGCCCGACGATGGCTACATGAGTCCCTGCTGACTGGCTCACTCAGCACCTGCCATGTGGCTTTTATCTCCAGTTCACCACTGGGTGCTCTCACCTCATCTCAACAACATTGCCTCACTGCTGCCCAGCCCTGGCCTGGAGGTCAAGTAGCCACTACTCCCCTCGTGACGGCTTGTTTCTGAGTCCCAATTGGGTAGCTGGCTCACCACTTCCGAACCTCATGACTTTTTTGCCGATATGCCCAGCCCTGGTGGCGCCTTGCACCTCACCTCGACGGCGCCGCCGCGCTGCTGGGTGGACTGTCTGGATATGGCCTTCCTAGCCCTCCTCAGTCCTGGCCTGGGGGTCAAGTTGCATCTGCTCTCCTTAATGGAATTTTGCTTCTGTGTTCCAACCGGCTGGCTGCCTCACCACTGTAATGTTCTTGTCAGGTGGTCTGATTTATTACAAGAACACTTGTAGCGAAAGTTATAAACGATTTATTTGCAGTACCCAATTATTTTTTTCCAATTAAGGGGCAATTTAGCGTGGCCAATCCACCTACCTGCACATCTTTGGGTTGTGGGGGTGAAACCCACGCAAACACGGGGAGAATGTGCAAACTCCACAAGGACAGTGACCCAGAGCTGATTTCGAACCTGGGACCTTGGCGCTGCGCCATAAACGATTTATTAACATTAACTGTAGGTAACCTATATATAAGACAACAGATGAATAACAGTAAAATCATGCACAAGTAACCTCTCTCTGCAGCTTCCTCTAGCCAGTCTGAGGCCAGCTGACTCTAACATTCACTGAAATACTAGTGAGACTCCTAGTGTTCAGTCGGTGAATTACAACACAATCATGATATCACTACAACCACCACCCTCACTTGTAGCTTTTATCACCAATTCGCAAAAAGATTAGTTCAGTAAACATAGGAGATCGTCACCTTGACTGCTGCCTCTCTTCCGTCTAGCCACCTCAACATTCACCAGTGTTTTCCCACTCTACAGGCACTCAGCCAATCAGAGTCTGATGTCGCTCTGCATTGCCTGCTGATAGGCTCATTTGTTGAGCCTATCAGCAAATGCAGAGCCATCAGGCTCTGATTGGTCCCCACAGACACTGGCCGGCATGGGGCCCCCCAAAATGCCAGGGCCTTGTGCCTAGGCAAGGAATGTTTCATTGTACCTGCCTCTGGAATTATGCACACTTGGAAACAAAGGATTCCTTTGGCAACTTACCACCTCTGGTAGAATGATTCATTGGTCTTTGGAGACATGTAATGTGGGCATCCTATTGGGCATAATTCTAGAGAATTCCTTAATGACTATAATTTGGCCATGATGAAGCATGACCACAGAAAAGAACAAGAAAACAACTTGTTAACACCCACAACAAGAACTGTTTTACAGTTTAAAACAACGAGAAGAGAGCCGGGAGTTTCACAGTTTGAAACAGCAAGAGGAGGGCCGGGAGTTTCACAGTTTGAAACAGCGATAGGAGTGCCGGGGGTTTCAGTTTGAACATAGAACGTACTGTGCAGAAGGAGGCCATTCAGCCCATCGAGTCTGCACCGACCCACTTAAGCCCTCACTTCCATCCTATTCCCGTAACCCAATAATCCCTCCTAACCTTTTTGGACACTAAGGGCAATTTAGCATGGCCGATCCACCTAACCTGCACATCTTGGACATCGAGAGAAGCAAGAGTTTCGGCGGCGGCAGTAAATCGGTGGAAGTACGGGGACAGGCGGCAGCGTTCCGAGGTGACGTCATAGTTCAGAAAGTATCATGGGAGCAGCTGATTGGTGAGTAAGTCCTGGTGGGTATTTTCAAACTATAAGTAAGTCATTGTTTAAGCAAGGGTAAGAACTTATTTAAGTGATTTCATTTCATTTTTAAAGATCTTCTAAAGTTTTACATTTAAAGGGACAACGCAAAGCCGTGGTTTGCTCTTCCTGCTCTATGTGGCCAGGCACATTTTTTAGTGCCCGGGACCAGCATGTGTGCAGGATGTGTGTCCAGCTGCAGCTCCTGGAAGTTCGGGTTTCCGAGCTGGAACGGTGGTTGGGGACTCTGTGGAGCATCCGTGAGTCAAAGCACAGCGGCTAGATCATTTAGGGAGGTGGTCACACTGCAACTGAAGGGATCTGAGGAAGGAAGGGAATGGGTGACCACCAGGCAGTCCAAGGGAACCAGGCAGGTAGTTCAGGAATCTCCTGAAGTCCAACTCCCAAATCGATATTCCATTTTGGAGGCTCATGAGGCTGGTTCCTCCAGGGAGTGCAGACAAACAGAGCCAAGCTACTGGCACCACAAGCAGCCTGACTGCACAGGAGGGGACAAAGAGAAATAGCAATCGGGGATTCTATAGTCAGGGGAACAGATTGTTTTTTCACATATCGGTGCAGATATGATGGGCCGAAAGGCCTCTTCTACACTGTGTGATTGTGCGATCCTGTGAACTGCATTCCAGTGAGAGCCAGTCCCTCCTAGAGAGGAGCGGAGAAAAGAGGAAGTGGAAAAAATTAAAACTTTAAAAAAGAACAAGAATTCCTATGTGGTGCTTAAAACGGGAGGAATCTTCGATCCCGACCCCAGGTCACAGTCGGTGTGGAGTTTGCACATTCTCCCCGTGTCTTACCCCCACAACCCAAAGATGCGCAGGGTAGATGAATTGGCCACGCATAATTGCCCCTTAATTGGAAAAAAAGAATTGGGTACTCTAAATTTTAAAAAACTGGGAGAAATCAAGTGTGCCATATTAGGATCTTGTTAGACCATAAGGGGTAGGGACAGCGGTAGGGGCTCATCAAGTCTGTACCGCCATTCAATGAGATCATGGCTGATTGATAATCCTCAACTCCAAGTTCCCGCCTTATCCCCGTAACCTTTGATTCCCTTCCTGATTTAAAATCTGTCTCTCCCTCGGCCTTGAACATATTTAACGACCCAGCCTCCGCAGCTCTCTGTGATAAAGAATTCCACAGATTCACTACCCTCTGAGAGAAGAAATTCCTCCTCATCTCTGCCTAAAATGGGCGACCCCCTTACTCTGAGATGATGCCCTCCGGTCCTAGACTCTCCCACAAAGGGGAAACAACCTCTCAATATCTACCCTGACCAGCCCCACCCCCCACCACCACCACCCCCAGCCCCCCCAGAATCCTATATGTAATGACAAATTGCTTTCTTGCCCCGTTCTGTGATCACGCTTCATCTTGGCCAGATCACAGCCCACTGAGGACAGGAACTTTACTCGAAGCTTAACAACAACACGCACCTGCAGAGATCAAACTTGTGGGGTTGGTTTGGGTTGGTGATGGGGGGGCAGTGGAGGGGGGAGGGGGGGCTGGTATTTGGAGGCCTAGAACAAGGACTGCCTGGAACCGTGTTAGTGAGAACTCAAGTCCGGAGAAGCAAAACAAGGCCCCCGGAGCATTGGAAGTGTCACTGAGACATTTACAAATCAGATTTCCCCGGGTGGAGGCAACGTCTGGGCTGGGAGCGCCCAGCAGAGAATCCAAATCTTTAAAAGCATGCCGTGGAATGTTGGCATTTTTGAAAAAGGGGAAGAATCTCTATATAATCTTTCCTCCCCCTCCCCCGAAATGGTTTGATGTGTTAAGTGGCACCGTCCTGAGATACCGAGAGGAGGAGGCCCTGGGTGTTGCCTGTGGTCTGTGCTGAACTCAGTGGTAACTGACATTGAAACCTCAAAGGCTGAGTGTGGGTTGAAGGCTGACTGTGTCTTGCGGGCACATCCATCCACTGAGGTGTTAAAACTGCGGTCCCGATTCGTCAGAGAGCAGAGAGGGCACTGATGGAAGAAAGGATTTGTTGTGGCTGCCGTTTATCTCAGCTCCAAAAAATGAGTCACTGATCATGGGCCAATTAATCTGAAGGGCAAGTGGGAGGAGGAGCTGGGCGAGGAACTGGATGAGGGCTTGTGGGCGGAGGCCCCGGGCAAGGTTAACTCCTCCTCGTCTTGCGCCAGACTTAGCCTGATCCAGTTCAACGTGATTCACAGGGCACATATGACAGGGGCGAGGATGTGCAAGCTTTTTGGGGTGGAGGACAGATGCGTGAGGTGCTCGGGGAGCCCAGCAAATCACGGCCATATGTTCTGGGCGTGCCCAGCACTAGAGGGGTTCTGGAGGGGCTTCGCAAAGGCTATGTCCAAAGTCTTGGACGCTAGGGTAAAACCGAGCTGGGGGATAGCAATATTCGGGGTATCAGATGAGCCGGGAGTACAGGAGCCGAAAGAGGCCGGAGTTCTGGCCTTTGCGTCCTTGGTAGCCTGGAGGAGGATCCTACTAATGGGGAGGGATGCGAAACCCCCAAGCGTGGAGGCTTGGATTAATGACATGGCAGGGTTCATCAAGTTGGAGAGGATAAAGTTTGCCTTGCGAGGGTCTGTGCAGGGGTTCTCCAGGCGGTGGCAACCGTTCCTAGACTTTCTCGAGGAATGTTAGGTGGAGGTCAAGAGCAGCGGCCGCCCGGGGGGGGGGGGGGGGGGGGGGGGGGGGGGGGGCTGGTTTGGCTTGTTTTTATTATTGTAAGGGGCGTTTGCCCCATTTTTGTTCTTAATTTGCTAGATAGTTTAATGTTTAGTGGTTTAAGTTGTTGGAGGGGATGGCGTAAGGCCCCCCTTTTTATTTTTCTTATGTATATTTTCTTTCCTTTTTGGAGTGTTTTGTAAAAATTTATTGAAAACCTTGAATAAACACATTTTTAAAAAAAAAGATCATGGGCGAATTAATTGTTGAATTTACCATCAAACAAACAAAAAAACAACAGCGACCTCCACACCAAAGAATACTTAATGACCCGTGCACCCACTTTGGGGCGTCTTGAAGATGTAAGTTTTACAGTTCTTTCTTTTGGCAATGCACGCTAAACCCGCCAGCATAGACCCAGCCCAGCCAGAGTTCCCAATGCTGATCAATGAGTTCTGTGAAGGGGCTGGCTGAGTGGGCACTGGGTGAGGAATGGATTGGTCTGTCTGTGATAACCCTCCCCGAACACGTGGCCAGTGTTTGTGGTCCGGAGAGTAGGTGTTTTTTGTGTGGAACTCCAAACCCCAGTGCTTGGACAGAAGAGGCGAGAGAGAGAGAGAGAGAGAGAAGGGGGAGAGAAATAAAGAGAAAACATGTTTTCAATTATTTAAACTAGGCTTGAGGTTAAGCAATAATGGTTTTCCAAATAAAAGTAGGATTATTATCTATCGCCAGGAGCATGCATGGACTATTTTTTGACCGCTCTCATTAACTCATGTGTGTGGTTTATTAAAAGCCATAGTCCCAGATGACCATAGGCTGCTTTCCCCTTTGAGGGGGAGAGCTGACTGGTGGTAATTTAACCTGAGGAACCACCACACCTCAGGCGAGGGGCAAGGTTGAGAACTGTGGTGAAAGCTGACCTTGTTGTGCACCAGGCCGATCTGTGTAGTGTTGTAGTATCTAATTGTTTAGTGTGTCACCCAGGGTAACATACGTTGCGCCTTGCATGTATGTAAATAATTGACTGCCATGTTACATGCCCGGTGTTGAAACTCCAATGCAAGGAAGACTTTTGGTGGCTTGTCTTTGCTTTCAACATTCTTCCCAGGCACTTCAGAGGCCGTTTGAAATCCCAGAGCCCTGGCATCCCACCTGCTGTAGGATGATGGACTGTCCAACTTTCTGCATGGTGTATATGACTGCTCTATGTCTGGGCCAAGGGCATTAAAGGTATTTTATGGTAAATCAATGTGGCATTTGTTTCTGCTAACACTCTATTCCTTCACATAGATACTCATGGATTCCCCTTGCTTATTACTACTTTCTTGCTTGCATATTCAGTGCGAATGGGTATTGTGCCTTGATTTATTAATTGGATTCGCATCATCCCCAGATTAAAAGGAATATTGTTACTGTGCTGTGGCGCTGTCTGCCCCTAGAGGAATCAAAATTGTACAAATTCATCCAGTATTCCAAAGAGGCAGTCACATGCAGGATTTACTGACTGGTCTGATATACACAGCTTATAGAGATTCAGCCTCTGATATTTACTGGGGCAATATTTCCAATGCAGGGGAGGAGCAGCTTTTGAATTCTGGGTTTCCTTGACTGTGTGTTTTTTAAAGAAGGGAATCTAGGACCAGGGGACACAGTTTCAAAGTAAGGGGTACCAAGATTCTTGGACAGGCACATGGACAGCAATAAATTGAAGGGGTGTAGGTTAGGTTGGCCTTAGATTAGGATAAATGGTCGGCACAGCATCGTGGGCCGAAGGGCCTGTACTGTGCTGTACTGTTCTATGTTCTATGTTCTAAGGATGAAGAGAACTTTCTTCATGCAAAAGGGTTGTGAATCTTTGGAATTCACTACACAGCGGGCTGTAGAAGCTCAGTCAGTGAGTATATTTAAAGCAGAGATTGGGCAGCACGGTGGCGTAGTGGTTAGCACTGCTGCCTCACGGCGCTGAGGCCCCAGGTTCGATCCCGGCCCTGGGTCACTGCCCTTGTGGAGTTTGCACATTTTCCCCGTGTTTGCATGGGTTTCACCCCTGCAACCCAAAGATGTGGAGGGTAGGTAGAATGGCCACACTAAATGGCCCCTTAATTGGAAAAAAATGAATTGGGTACACTAAACATAAAAAGGAAAGCAGAGATTGATAGATTTATAAATACTAATGACATCAAGGGATTTGGGGATAGTGTGGGACTAAGTAATTAAAGTGGATGATCAGCCGTGATCGTATTGAATGGTGGAGCAGGCTTGATGGGCTGGATGGCGTACTCCTGCTCCTGTCTTCCAATGTTCTTATGATCCCTGCCACAACAGAGCCTGATTGACAGGGCATAGGCCCCCTTGTGGGGGGAGCATTGTAAAATAATTCCTAGCCCAGGAGATAGTCAGTTTCCTGCTCTTCAGAGTAGTGGTCAGGGGCTGGAGGGAACAGGATGTTTTAGAAGGACCGGGTGTGACTGCTCGGTGCAAGAATCAGAGAGACGGGGGATTTGGGGGCTAGTAATCAAGGGAGTGGTCCATGATTCCAGTATATGATTGACCTGAGGAAATCCAATTGCAGTTGTGTCTGATTGTGGGAGGGGTCCAATTGTGGGAGGGACGAAGGTTATTTTAGGGAGGCCACATTTTATTTATTCTCTCATGGGCGGCACTGTGGCGCAATGGTTAGCACTGCTGCGTCATGGCACCGAGGACCCGGGTACGATCCTGGCCCCGGTTCACTGTCCATGTGGAATTTGCACATTCTCCCTTGTCTGCGTGAGTCTCACCTCCACAACCCGAAGATGTGCAGGCTGAGTGGATTGGCCACGCTAAATCGCCCCTTAATTGGAATAAACAAACAAAGAACAAAGAACAAAGAAATGTACAGCACAGGAACAGGCCCTTCGGCCCTCCAAGCCCGTGCCGACCATACTGCCCGACTAAACTACAATCTTCTACACTTCCTGGGTCCGTATCCTTCTATTCCCATCCTATTCATATATTTGTCAAGATGCCCCTTAAATGTCCCTATCGTCCCTGCCTCCACTACCTCCTCCGGTAGTGAGTTCCAGGCACCCACTACCCTCTGCGTAAAAAACTTGCCTCGTACATCTACTCTAAACTTTGCCCCTCTCACCTTAAACCTATGCCCCCTAGTAATTGACCCCTCTACCCTGGGGAAAAGCCTCTGACTATCCACTCTGTCTATGCCCCTCATAATTTTGTATACCTCTATCAGGTCGCCCCTCAACCTCCTTCGTTCCAGTGAGAACAAACCGAGTTTATTCAATCGCTCCTCATAGCTTATGCCCTCCATACCAGGCAACATTCTGGTAAATCTCTTCTGCACCCTCTCTAAAGCCTCCACATCCTTCTGGTAGTGTGGCGACCAGAATTGAACACTATACTCCAAGTGTGGCCTAACTAAGGTTCTATACAGCTGCAACATGACTTGCCAATTCTTATACTCAATGCCCCGGCCAATGAAGGCAAGCATGCCGTATGCCTTCTTGACTACCTTCTCCACCTGTGTAGCCCCTTTCAGTGATCTGTGGACCTGTACTCCTAGATCTCTTTGACTTTCAATACTCTTGAGGGTTCTACCATTCACTGTATATTCCCTACCTGCATTAGCCCTTCCAAAATGCATTACCTCACATTTGTCCAGGTTAAACTCCATCTGCCATCTCTCCGCCCAAGTCTCCAGACAATCTAAATCCTGCTGTATCCTCAGACAGTCCTCATCGCTATCCGCAATTCCACCAACCTTTGTGTCGTCTGCAAACTTACTAATCAGACCAGTTACATTTTCCTCCAAATCATTTATATATACTACAAAGAGCAAAGGTCCCAGCACTGATCCCTGTGGAACACCACTGGTCACAGCCCTCCAATTAATAAAAGAAAAGTTATTTATTGTCTCACGCGACAAGGCCATGGCAGTTACCCATCCTAATTGTCCTTGAGAAGATGGTGGCTAGCCACCTTCTTGAACCGCTACAGTGCATGTGGTGTCGGGACACCCACAGTGCCGTTCGGGAGGGAATTCTAGGATTTTGGCCTCGGGACAGTGGCGGAAAGGTGATATAGTTCCAAGTCAGGGTGAGTGATTTGCTTTCAAAAGCATTGCAAAATCCCAGTGTGGAAAACACAGCCCGAAACTGAATTAATCAGCCAATTAACTTGAACATTATTTTGAGTTTTTCCTGTTTTTATTTTTAATGTTTCATTTAAATGTTAAATGCTGGTACTTTAATTGAGAAGCTGGCTTGAAGGAGAAATATGAGGGAAATGAATTAATGTGTGCATTTGAAATAATAATATCATTAAATTAATTACAACATCTCCTAAATTAATGGCCATCTATTCTGGCATTAATTCGGCCGCATTACACTATTGGCATGAGTGCAAGCCCCAGCTAAATCCTCTAATGATGTCAGAAACATTTATCTTTCGACCTATCTTTTTTTTTAAAAAGGGGAGTAAAAATGACTGAGGACTAAAGTGAGGAAGTCTTCTCTGCTTGCTATTCATTTTATTGTCTCTCTCTTCATTAGGCCTCCTCATGCCATACATCAGTCTCTGTCTGAGAGAGCTGACAGACCAGCTGCTCCAAGGACTGAGCTATGCCGCTGTAATCCTCCCACTAGGAAGTGTGCAAGAGGGTGACTCTTCTTCAATGCTCTGCTTTTCCCGTAGAACAAAGATCAAGGATATTCTCACTACCTACATTGTGACAGCACAGCCAAAATTGGGAACTTGCCATATGCCAAGTGGATGAATGATCCCCGTCCCATCCAGCCCCTTCCATGACACGTTGCTTTGAATCATCACTTCACATCACTGACATATGGATGTTAAAGTTAATCATTATTCTTAAGTCCCTTATATTGGGATGTGCTCTTTAATGCTGACTTTGAACAGAGTACGGTGGATGAATATAGCTTGACATGTCTAGACAAATTTGGAGAAGCACAGGAGAGAGTTGTTAACATTTTCTAGCAGCTGTACCACTTAAGTAAGCAGTCCCACGGTTTGAGAACTATTCTCACAGTCTCACTGAAAATCCCATTCACTTAAAAAGAAATCCACATCATACAATATATCAGAATTTGGTCAATGTCCTCACTGCAAGTCATTTCTACAATTCACTCATGACACAATTAGAAAGGTCGGTTTTATGGATAGATTGAACCCAAATGTATGAGGGAAATTAATTTATGTACATTAAATTTTTTTTTTAGAGTACCCAATTCATTTTTTCCAATTAAGGGGCAATTTAGTATGGCCAATCCACCTATCCTGCACATCTTTGGGTTGTGGGGGCAAAACCCACGCAAACACGGGAGAATGTGCAAACTCCATACGGACAGTGACTCAGAGCTGGGATCGAACCTGGGACCTCGGTGCAGTGAGGCCGCAGTGCTAACCACTGCACCACTGTGCTGCCCAATTTATGTACTCAAAGGCAAACTTACTGGGCGGGATTCTCCACGCCCACGCCGAAGTGGCCGCGCCGTCGTGAACGCCGTCGAGGTTCACGACGGCGCGGAACGGCCCCGGTCCCGACTGATTCAGGCCCTGACAATGGCCAGTATTGGGGCCGCGTCATCTACCCGCGCCAGGCCTTGTCGCCCGTGTAAAAGCGGCGCCGCATAGATGACGCGGCCGGCGCCGCATAATGGACGTCATCCGCGCATACGCGAGTTGGCCGGCGCCAACCCGCGCATGCGTGGTTGCCGTCCTCTCTAAGTCCGCCCCGCAAGAAGATGGCGGACGGATCTTGCGGGGCCGCGGAAGGGAGAAGGTCCTCCTTCAGAGAGGATGGCCCGACGATCGGTGGGCAC
This sequence comes from Scyliorhinus torazame, assembly GCF_047496885.1. NCBI lineage: Eukaryota > Metazoa > Chordata > Chondrichthyes > Carcharhiniformes > Scyliorhinidae > Scyliorhinus > Scyliorhinus torazame. The sequence continues at coordinate 16,220,120 of NC_092727.1, forward strand.
CAATCGTGGGCCACCCCACATCTGAGATATGCCCCGGTGCAGGATCCCCCCTCGCCCCCCTGCAGGCCGCCCCCCCCAGCGTTCCCGCACCGCCCACGACTGCAGCGACCAGGTGTGGACGGCGCCGGGGGGAACCCGCCGTTTTGGCCTGGCCGCTCGGCCCATCCGGGCCTCAGAATAGCGGGGGTGCCGGAGAATCGCCATTTTGGGTGTCTCCGGCGATTCTCCGGCCTGCGGCTCGCGAAACTCGACCGGGCCGTTCCCGCCTCTTGGGAGAATCGCGGGAGGGCGTCGGACCGGCGTCCCCGGAAATTTTGGCGGCCCAGGCGATTCTCCCAACCAGCGTGGGAGTGGAGAATCGCGCCCACTGTGTCTCATCTATTCAGACTAGAATTCATTTTGGTTAAACATATAACCTACTTTCAAAAATGAACACAACTTTATATAAAATGAGCTTTCATTCGGTCTGACATTTTTTGAAATGATAAAACTCACTCATAAAATTTGCTTGATGTTAATGGCTTTAACTCAAGACAAACCTCTTGCTTATCCAATGAAACTCCTGTTGCTATATGCTGTTCTGCTCCAATAGTGGAGATAAAGATAGCCTCATTCTAGTTATGTCTGCTGTGGATTCACATTGGACGCTATATTCAGAACAAAATATTTAGGTGGGTCCTGCTGCTAGGCCAGTTCAAAAGTTATACTTCCTCTCAAACTATTTTAGATCTGTCCATTATTATCTGTACCGTAAATATGCACTGATATGAGCAAGAACTTTCTGTGACTTCCCCCACAGGAACATCTCCCTCATATGGCCCCATAGCCAACGTAATCTTGGTTCCTAGCACGTCCCTTTCTCTACGAGTCTCAAAGAGACCATGCACCACACAATATTAATGCTCAATGTTCACCATTTCTAATAAACTTGTCCATGCATTCGAAAGCAACATGTTTACCATTTAAAATAACCATCAGAGAACATCTTCTTACTATGTTCCATGCCCCTATCTATCATTGGCTCATCTTAGCCCTCATCCAATGATTAGTCACAGCCATGTCGGTAGGTATTAGCATCGAAACACATGTAGCTCTGTGTGAATTTTCCTCTGGTCACTCTGCATGAGCAACATCATAAAAGTATCAGGAAGATTCTCGCTGATGGCTATTACAAGTGAAATCATAAATGTGTTGCTTTAAAATGCATGGACAACTTTATTAGAAATAGTGAACAGAACTTAGGTAAGGTAAAGTCGCCATAGTCCCAGATGTCTATAGGCTGCTTGTCGTCTTTGAGGGGGAGAGCTGACTGGTGGTGGCTTAACCCAAGGGTCACCACACCTCAGATAAGAGGCAAAGTTGAGCAGGCGAGCTTTCATGAATAACCTCAGCCAGTATGGGAATTGAACCCGCACTGCTGGCCTTGCTGTTCATCACAAACCAGCTGTCTAGCCAACTGAACTAAACTATCCCCTGGTAACTAACGTTATGATGCTGCTAGTCCCAAGGAAGAACTTGCTCCGTGTCTGATCTCTTAAAAACTGATCAATGTTTTAGATGTACAATTAAAATTCCGGTACTCCAATTCTGGCCTCTTCCATAACCTTGATTTCAATCGTCCCATTATTGTTAGCACTTTATTCAACTGCCGAAGCCTTGAGCTTTGGAATTTCCTCCCTAAACCTCTTCAACTTTCTACCTCACTTTCCTCATTTAAGGTGTTCCCTACAACCTACCTCTGCGACAAAGCTTTTGGTCATCTGCTCTAACATCTCCTTTTGTGACTTGGTGTCAAATTTTGTTTGATAATGCTGCGGTGATACTTTGCGATGTTTCAGTCCTTTTACAAAGAACAAAGAAAAGTACAGCACAGGACCAGGCCCTTCGGCCCTTCGGCCCTCCAAGCCCGTGCCGACCATGCTGCCCGTCTAAACTAAACTCTTCTACACTTCCAGGGACCGTATCCCTCTATTCACATCCTATTCATGTATTTGCCAAGATGCCCCTTAAATGTTGCTATTGTCCCTGCTTCCACCACCTCCTCCGGCAGCGAGTTCCAGGCACCCACTACCCTCTGTGTAAAAAACTTGCCTCGTACATCTCCTCTAAACCTTGCCCCTCTAAACTTTAAGATGCTATATAAATGCGAGATGTTGTTACCGTTGCATAATGTGGCAACCATTCCGTCAGCCCAAGTGTCTGGCAAGAACTAAAGGAAATATTTATCGTGAGAACCTCAGTACGTATACCTCCCTTGAACTTATAAATTATGGATTTTGTATTGCACCAGGATGTGAGCAAATGTGCGTTTGGCACAATTTGAAAACATTATTTATTTTGTTTTACTAAGTTGGATACATTTGACATGTTTTCCCGTGCAATCACAAAATGTTTCACCCAGGTTCCCTGAATATGTCTTTCAGTCTTATCAGTTAAATTATGCACCTTTAGCACAATGGTGGTTTTATCACTGAACCGGCCCCCTAAGAAGTGTGCTTTAGGTTGTTTTATTGGGCTTTATTTGCACGGGAACCACAAGAAAAATATGTTTATATTCAACAATCAGGTTTTATTGGTCAGTCAGTTGGTCACACTGTCTCTGAGTCACAACATTGTGATTTAAAGTTCAACTCCAGAGCTTAATCATAACATCTAGCCTGCTAGTGTTGCACTGAGGGGATGCTGCACTGTTGGAGGTGCTGTGACATTCAACCTAAGCCCTGTTTGCCCTCTCAGGTGCTGTGTATGAAAAATTATTGACACAATATGGAAGAAGATTCACAATTACCTGGATATGATCACACTTTTGGGGGAAGTTTGTTGTGTGCCATTGTCTGCTGTGTTCCGCACACTACAACCCTGACTACAATTTTGAAAGCACTTCATTGGCAGTAAAAAGGCTTTGGGGTGTCCCGAGGACGTGAAATAATCATAGAATTTACAGTGCAGAAGGAGGCCATTCGGCCCATCGAGTCTGCACCGGCTCTTGGAAAGAGCACCCTACCCAAGCCCACCCCCCCAATCCCCATTAACCCCACCCAACGCTGAGGGCAATTTTGGACACTAAGGGCAATTTAGCATGGTCAATCCACCTAACCTGCAAATCTTTGGACTGTGGGAGGAAACCAGAGCACCCGGAGAAAACCCACGCACACACAGGGAGAACGTGCGGACTCCGCACAGACAGTGACCCAAGCTGGGAATCGAACCTGGGACCTTGGAGCTGTGAAGCAATTGTGCTAATCACTATGCTACCGTGCTGCCCGAAAGGTGCCATCGAAACGAACATCTTTTGAAATGAAAACAGCTAGTGTTGGGAGGACTCGGCAGCAGGTCTGGCAGCATTCTCTACAGGAGAGGCACAATGGACTCGAAACGTTAACTCTTGTTTTCTCCTCGCCACAGATGCTGCCAAGACCTGCTGAGCCCTTCCAGCGTTGTTTTTTTTAAAAATTGCAGATCTCCAGCATCCGCAGTAATTCTCTTCCATCTTTCTTGAGTGGCCATACTTGCCCCTTCTTTCAAAACAGACAAGATTACCAGACCTAAAGGGCAATTGGAGCCCAATCGGGTAGAATTGGGTAATAACAGCAAGATCCAATGTCATTTATGTACCATGTGTGTGTGCCTGTGGGTGGGTGGGGGGTAGTGAACTCTTCCCAGTCTGGATTTCGAGATCACTGGCTGTTGTAAATCATTAAAATAAAATCCCAGAGCCCATCCAATTCGCCGCCCCGTGATGTATGAGGAGGACTTTGTAACCAGCAAGTTACTCAAAAACAATAGAAAGTCTCCCACTCCCTTGTGTGTGTGTGTGAGAGAGAGAGAAAGACAATTCTTTTTTTTTTGGGGGGGGGGGGAAGCAGGAGAGGCTACAAATAAAAAAGAGAGCAGCAAATCCCCAGCTCCAGTGCCTGACCCTCAGAGAGAGAGAGAGAGGTAAAGAAAGGGAAGACATTCAGCAGCAGCACGGTGGCAGCATTTAGACTTCTGAAGACTGACAACCTCGAGAATAGAAGTGGCTGCCACTGACGTAAAAGGTGGATAGGGTTGCCATGGAGATAAATTCGCAGGGCAGTGAGAAAAGCTTCAGAACCCGCCTTCTGCACACATTACCCGAGAGTTTTTACGTCAATATGCGTCAGCCAGGATAACATGATGCCTCCTGCAAGGACCGGGACCTTGTAGCTTTATTTCCCTTTTGTTGCCTCTTTTAGATCGGGCTGGACTGTCCAGCTTCCCGCCCTCACTCTCCCTCCCTCCTTGACCCCCCCCCCCCCCCCCCCCATACCCCTTAAAAAATTCCTCCTTCCCTTAAATTATCCTGATATCACCTGGGCTCAGGAGGAGGAGGAGGAAGAGGCTTTTTTGATTATTTTTTTTTTTGGGGGGGGACCTTTCTTTTTTAAAAAACAACTTGTCTTTTTTTTTTTGCCTGCTGTTGCTGTGTGCTGGGCTGTTGTGTATATGTGTGTAGTTGCCTTATACCGGCTCCCAGCATGGTCATGGCGGATTGCCCGGGCAAACTGCATCGGGCGCCGGTCCGGGTGGGGTTCTACGATATTGAGCGCACTTTAGGCAAAGGCAATTTCGCCGTCGTCAAACTGGCCAGACATCGCATCACCAAAACCGAGGTGAGTGAAAATCCCCTCCCCCCCCCTTCCCAAAGTAATACACCCCTTTTGTGTTCTTAAAATATAAAATAGGGGGGGGGGGAATATTCAAGGAGAAGGGGGCATGTAGGTTGAATCGTGGTCGAGTGAGGAATGGGGTGAGGAAGAAGAGTTCAAAACGGCGACTAATACTCCAAAAAAGAAATAACTTTTTTTTTTGCACCCCCCCCCCCCCCCAGACTGGTGTTTTTATTGTTTCCCCCTTTTTTTGTGTGTGTATATGTGTGTTACATTCTTGCTTTTGAAACTGTGCGCGCGATAGGGGCTTGGGTTTGGAGACTTGAAATACAGAGTCGCTTCGAGCTTGCCCACTTGCGGTGTTGAGCAAGGCAGCCCAGAGCTTGGTTCATATTCGGTCGTGTGTCCCCTGCTCGTGTCAGGGACGTTGAATGCAACATGCTAAGTTCTGGCTGCAAAAGAGACACACCCAGATCGTTTGCACATGTAAAATAGGAAATAGTTATTATTTTTATTTAGTGATTCTTGCAATGTAACGTGTTGGCGGTGTTTTGTTTTAGAAAAGGGATGTTCTATCTAGCAACAATATTAAGCCCATGCATTCATGCTTTGTTGGAATTTCCACCTCCTCCGGTTAACTAACTATATTCATGCAAATTCACCTTCAATCATAAGTAGGTTCCTCTTGTTTTTTGAAGAGCGATGCATAATAGGTAGGTGTCTTAAAATGCAATAGAAAGAGTTTTTCCGGCATTCTTTAACGAATAATAACGATGTAGTTAGTTTATTTTGGAGCTCAAGACACGACCTGTTTCATTTAGTTTCTAATAACATTGTTCCTAATCTCGCCCTTTGCTGCATCCAACTGTCCAAGCTGTTGTTGCATTTTACTGTCATGTTGAAATCAGCCACCTCTCTGTGTAATACAAAATGCTTCGAGAATGGTCCGGGTCCTTTTATCTACACAGATGTAAGACAATTATTTTGCAACAATGGAAATAAAGGCAACAGTGTTTCCAATCGTCCACCTTGTATCATTAATGTATCCAGTGATGTAGCAAGTTAAAATATATCCAATAATTGGCAGCTTATTCTAGTCATTTTAGACTCAATTTGCTAAACAGGAATCATGTCCACTTTAGGCCGAGTCCCACATTTGGAATTCTCTTCAGGGTGAGCTCGGCTGGCTCCAAGATCTCCTTGTGACAAAATCAATTTCCCTGAAGATCTAACAGAAACAAATTGGCTTCGATCATATGTAACCGGGCGAGCTCAGCGATAGAGGGACGACCTTTTCTATTATACATATATATAATCCGCGCCTTAAATCATTTTTAGGATAATACTTCCATGAACTCGGGAATGAATTGCTCTGCAGGTTGGAGGGAAAAGGAAAATATATAATTCGACGTGCGAGTTGAATTGGTGTTCCGCTAGGTTCCTTGGCGATTAGGAGCCTTTACAAAATTGAAAACGGCGGAGGTCGGAGCTGGATAAAAGTTTGGGACAGATACGGGGGCATTAAAACCGATCCCGTTTTGAATGCAAAACTGTCGGAATTTGTTTCAATTCAGAAAATATTAGTCACAATTTATCATCACTGGTTTGCTCTTT